>NC_084899.1:11125000-11167500 GCF_958979055.1 Alnus glutinosa | reverse complement strand
AAGGCGCTATACCTAGAAATTCTATGGGTTTTCTATGGGTCTAGCTCTTGAGCAATTTAAGGGGCTAAGTGTTAGTCTAGTGTTAGAAAATGCTAAGTGTTGTGCAATGTGTAATTTTACAGTGGCACATTGCGAGGAGTTGTCATCTAGGAAACCATAGTGAAGTGTAATATCCGCGTAGCCAAGGTGAATATTTTACTCACTGAGAAACCGAAGTATTTTTATGATTAATGTATTATATGATAATTTATTGAGCCAATGTTATTTTTGGATGATTATAAGTGTTTGAACTTGCTCTTGATATCTTATTGTACGATAAGAAAATATTATGGAAATGATTTAGGTGATAAGGAAGATATATAAGAAACAATATTGAAATATGAGAATAGACTTATAATTGAGATAGATTTGAAGTGTTATATTGCTTGCTACGGTTGTGATATAAACTTTGCAAATTGTAATAGAGAAAACAACAAATTGAGTTAAAGTAATGAGTTGTAAAATTGATGCATGTATAACGATGATTTATGAAAAGTATGAACTATGAAGAGTTGTATGTGATATAGCATTAACACTGAGCACACATGGTGTTGGAGCACTAGCATAACGAAGTCATGTATAAAGAACGAGCCCTTAGGGGTTGGAGCCCCAATGGGTGGAGATGAGGGAGTTGGAGCCTCATAAACAAGTCCTAGGGTTATAGCCTCATGGATAAGAAAATGAGCCCTTAGGGGTTGGAGCCCCAACGGGTGGAGACTAGGGGGATGGAGCTTCAGAAACAAGTCCTAGGGTTGTAGCCTCATGGATAATGAATGAGCCCTTAGGGTTGGAGCCTCAATGGGTAGAGACTAGGAGGTCTGAGCCTCAAAAACAAGTCCTGGGGTTGAGGCCTTGCAGGCAAAGAAACAGAAACGAAACAATGAGCATGCATATCATTGTGATGTATGATTTGATTGCATTTGGATTGTGCTAGATGTATTGGTATGCCTATGTTGCCTGGTATGGGGTGGGGAACATGTATATAGTGATATTCGGCTGGTTTGTATGGCATACTACGAGATGACATGTATGCGGAGTGTATGTAGTACATGGATTCCCTAAAGGTCCGGAATGTCATGTACGCATGTGCGACCGAGTACTAATATTGAGTAGATTTCATGAGATGGCATGTGTTAGGTGTGCGTGCAATACGTGCGTTCCCCAAAATTACAGAGCGTTATGTATTCATGTATGACCGAAGTATGACATTGAATGGATTAGTTGCGTTGTTTGAATCAAATTGATGTAAGGTTTTGGAATGTATATGTGCACGTAGGGGTGTAAACGAGCTGAGCTACTCGTGAGCTTACTCGAGATCGACTCGAATAAACTCGACTCGTGCTCGAATCAATTATTAAATGAGCTACTCGTGAACACGAAAATCAAACTCGATTATTAAACAATGCAAACTCGTATAAACTCGACTCGACTCGACTAAAGCTCGTGAACCCGCTCGTATAAGGCTCGACTCGTTTATTAAGGCTCGACTCGTGTATATATATATATATTAATGAATAATATACTATGTGTATTATGTAAACATAAATTAAGTAACAAATAACAATAGTTATTAGTCAATATATATTAATTGGTCATATTTATGTAAAAAAGTAAAAATGAATAATATCAATAATTAATTATTAGTCATATGATATAATGACAATCCAAATACTTAATCAAATTATTCATGTAATATAATAAGATTATAATTTATAGGATTATATGATCATATAATAATATAACATTGTACTATACTACCATAGTACCATATGACATTATGACATGTCACATGTGAATATAAAATATGCAATCATTTTATTATATGTTATGAGTATTATCATTAAATATTTAATAATCATTACATACGGATTGTTAGATCATGTTAATATGTTAAATATACTATCATATGATAATACTTAGTTCATATGATATTAGTATTATTAATAGGTAATTATGAATTATGATAAATTTGATAATTATGATTTATGACTCATAAATTTATAATAATCATACTTAATTACTTATTATAGATTCATAGATAATCTCATAAATCAAGTGACATGATATGATCTATAATTCATAATCATTAATATATATACATATTACTATATTGGTAACATATATAATTATAGCTACATGCCTACATAGTGTCATAAATGATATAGACTATAGTATACAAATTCATACTAATATAATGGTTTAGTATTTAGATACTTAGTTAGATACACTCATACACTTAATAAGTATGATTTATAATTTTAAGTATTTAATAATTATTAGTAATATTTAGATGCAATGACTATGTATATAGATTATATATGTAAGTTACAGTAAGTATGAATTCACATTATTCATATGATATAATGACACTTATGAAACTTAATCATATTATTCATATATAATAATAATTTAATTCATACAATCCCAAATTAAGTTATTAGGATTGAAATTACTTATATATCAATTATAATGATAATTCATAACTTGTGATTTGTGAATTATATTAATTATAAATTTATAACGATAATTCATAACTTATAATCACAATTCACAAGTCTTGAATTATCGTTATAATTTAGATCATATAATTTAACATTTTGCTATATAACCGTTAGTTGTTAGATAATAGATATGATCTAATTAGTATTATCATATAGGACCATATGAATCATATATATAGTAATTATCATTGTAAGACATTGTTAATATTTTAACTGAATATAAGTTAGTTAGTTAGTTTTTACATTGACTATTAATTTATTTATTTTAATGCCAAAAATCAAATGATAATACGTTTTTATTTGAGATCATAGTTCTTAGATTATATTATTATATGAAAACATCATTATCATTTATATGATTTATATTTATCTATATTAATTTATTAAGTATGTAAGATGTAACTATGTAAGTATTGACTAAATCCATATCACATGTAACTATGTAAGTATTATAAATTTGTAATCTTATAATTATAATTTATAAAAGATTTTGAAAATTTCATGTTTCATTTCAACCTCCTCAAGCATGAATTTCCGGTTCCGCCATTACGGGCGTTACCAACATACCATGGTAGCACACTAGCACCTACCCGGCTACCCTAAATAGTCAAGATTAATTGAACTTGTTATTTTTATTGCTTTACAAGCTTTTGCCATCTATGTCAAATGCATACTTTCACAACACATTAGATAATATATATATATATATTCATAATTCATTAGTATTTAGTGGTAATGTGGTATTGTATAATTTGAATTTTTCATATATATATTAGTTACCTTATTTTATAATTCGTCAATATTTTCAGAATAATAGAATTTTTATTTTATGAATTTCTGTTTTCCTATTTTCCATACGATGTAATTTTTATAAAATTGTTATCAATCACTGATTCACTAATATATAAATAAAAATTAAATTACAGATAAAAGTTATTTTTCCTTGAATTTATTTTTTTATGCTAACTTTATATGGAAAAGCTTTTACTGTCATTTCATCTATTTTACTTGAGGAATAAAATATACAAATATACAATTAAATCAATATATTGTAAAATTCTTGAGTAGTTCTTTATATTATATACAATTTTTTAAATGTTGTGTAAATTGTGTTTTAAAGTTAAAACGTTGGTTTTTTTTTTTAAGAATAAAATAAAATAAATAAATGAGTAAATTGAAACAATAGTTTTGTACATATTTGATAAATTGATAGACATGAAACGATGTGTTTTTACATTGTGGGTAATGGGTTAAACTGTTAAAGGCAAAAGCTCTGTGGCTTTATCACGAATTCACGATTCACACGAAATTCTTGCCTTCTTGGTATTTAACAATTTATATAGTGTTTCTCACGCACGATTTTTTCCGGAAATTCATTTGATCCAACAACTAAAATTTAATCATCAAAAACTGATTACAACACTGATTCAGCTACACGCCTACACTGCATCATGACCGTTTATAATAGCAAATTTGTAGTCTGAAGGTCTGCCCAATATGTAGCTGATTTTCACCAAATACTGAATTAAGCGTTAAAAATTAAAAGGAAAATTGGTAATAATGATGAACTAGGGAACTAGGAACTAGGTAATAATTACCTAACGTTCCTCGCGTGACGCGTCTGACCTGACGTCGGAGGAGTGACGAAGCTGCAAGGCAGCAAGGCCAAGCGTGAGACGCCGACACGTGTAGCGCTTCAATATTCGTGATATTTGTAGATCGTGCGATCATTCAAACCAAATCAAGCATAAATCTCATCCGTTCATTTTGAGAAAATGGGCTACAGCTCAACGAAAATAAAAGTTGGACATGGCGCCTGAGTCCCTGACCTTGCTGACGAGATGACGCTCCAGTTGCCGAGACGCACGCCGCGGCACGCGTGACGTTTCAATCTTCGAGAAATTTCTGGATCGTCCGATTGTCGAAGCCAAATCAAGCGTGAATCTCAACCGTTCATTTTGAAATAATTGGTTACAGCTATTCTCAACTATTACTCTGAGAAATTTTTTGGTGTTATAATTATCACGTGTTAACTCTCATTAGATGAGATCCAACGACTTCAGTTTGATCTTGACATTGATTATAATACTCAACGGTTCGGATTAGAAGTAGATCCGGTTTTATTTGTATACGGGTGTAGGGAATTATTTTCCAAACGATTTTTTTGTTTAATTATTAATTATAGATAAAAAAAAAAAAAAAAAAAAAAAAAAAAAAAATTGAAATTTGAAATTTTGATTTTGAAACATGCACCGGTGTTTTTTTCTTTTTTTTTAAAAAAAAAAAAAAATCCCCCCAGCCACCCGATTTTTTCTTTCCTTGAGAACTACAGTGTCTTCCTCATTCCTCAAGTTCTCTGAGTCTCTGACCGAATGACATTCAAAGCCGTTGATTGTTCAAAAAATTAGAAGACATTCTAATCAAACCGTTCATTTGTTTGAAAATTCCTTTCTTCCTTTGACATCAAATTTAGTTTGTATTTTTAAATTCTCACTCTGTCAGTCTCTTACGCTCCATGCAGGCAACTTGCAAAGAATTTATTGTGCTGCTGATGGTTCAGAACACAATTAATGCTTTGCTTTTAATGCGAAGTTTCCTCTCTCAACTACTTTCGTCTATCCTGTAACTCCTGTTCTTCTTCTTCATTTTTTAGCCTTAGATTTATTTTTAATTTTTGATCGAATGGCTTCGATCTTTCAACAGGATTTAGTTTTGAAATCTGTTAGGAGTTTCTTTACATTTGTAGTCGAAATCGAACCAAAAGAAACCGATCTATCTAAATCATCTGATGTTCCATCTTTCCGCTGCGCAGCCAAATCCCAACTTTTGTGATTTTTTTCTCTTCTTCTCACACAGTCACACATATTGATGGCAGCAAGTCCATCGACCAAGAACATTCTTGATCTGACTGAAGTGGTAGTCAAGTACTGGACTTTACGTGAGATCACTGAGATGCGTGTGAATATTGTGATGCTCTTACTCTCAAATTTCAATTATAAATTTGAGAGCAAGAGAGTCAAAAGACTCAGGCTCCTCAGCTGCTCAACTCCTCAGAACTCAAGAATCAAGACTCAATTCTCAATTAGTTAAGTATCAAAAATTTGTTCTCTACTTCTCTTTCAACATTTCATTTACATGTTCCGATATTCAATTTTTTTTTTCTTTCACTTAGACTTAGTGGCTAATCTTTCAATATTTTTAAGTTCCAAATTTCAAATGTTAATGTTGAATCGTTGATATTCCATATGATTGTTCAGGAGTCAGGGACGTCCGTTCTCCTCTACTAGGCTACTACCCCAGTCTCAGGTTCTCATTGATTTTGCAAGTTATAACAACTCAGGTTTCACTTTTTTATTCTTTACATTATTTATTATTTTTTTTTTATGATTAATGATTATAAATTTATAATTAGCAAATTCTTCTATGAACAATCTGTTATGTTTTACAAATTCTGTTGTGATTATGTAATGTATGCTCTGTTTGGAAACTATTCATAATGCTTATAAAATTTTCACATTGTTAGGATTTAGAAATGTATGTTCTGAATCTTTTGATTATATAATGCTGAGTTTTGTTTTTTTTTTTTTTTTTTTTTTTCTGAATTTAGAAATGTATGCTCTATGTTAGACAGTTTTTTTTGTAAAAAACGAACAGTGTTTTTTTAAAAAAAAAAATTAGGGCAGAAACTATAATCCTAAAAGTTAGACAGTTTGTTAATTACAAAACTTGAATATGAAAAAAATAGGAAATTCTTTAGCAATTTGTAAAAAATGAATCTGTTTTTTTAAAAAAAAAAAAAAAAAATAGGGGCAGAAAACTATAATTCTAGAAATTATACAGTTTTTTAAAAACCAAACTTGATTTTTTTAAAAAAAGAATAGGGCAGAACACTTTTTTTAATAACCAAACTTGAATATGAAAAATAATTGAAATTCCTTGACAATTTGTAAAAAATAAACAATCTGTTTTTTTAAAAAAAAAAATAGGGGCAGAAAACTATAATTCTAGAAGTTATACAGTTTTTTAATAACCAAACTTGATTTTTTTTTAAAAAGAATTGGGCAGAACACAGTTTTTTAATAACCAAACTTGAATATGAAAATAATTGAAATTCCTTGACAATTTGTAAAAAATAAACAATCTGTTTTTTTTTTTTTAAAAAAAAAATAGGGGCAGAAAACTATAATTCTAGAAGTTATACAGTTTTTTAATAACCAAACTTGATTTTTTTAAAAAAAGAATAGGGCAGAACACTTTTTTTAATAACCAAACTTGAATATGAAAAATAATTGAAATTCCTTGACAATTTGTAAAAAATAAACAATCTGTTTTTTTAAAAAAAAATAGGGGCAGAAAACTATAATTCTAGAAGTTGTACAGTTTTTTAATAAACAAACTTGATTTTTTTTAAAAAAAGAATAGGGCAGAACACAGTTTTTTAATAACCAAACTTGAATATGAAAATAATTGAAATTCCTTGACAATTTGTAAAAAATAAACAATCTGTTTTTTTTTAAAAAAAAAAAAAATAGGGGCAGAAAACTATAATTCTAGAAGTTATACAGTTTTTTAATAACCAAACTTGATTTTTTTTTAAAAAAGAATAGGGCAGAACACTTTTTTTAATAACCAAACTTGAATATGAAAATAATTGAAATTCCTTGACAATTTGTAAAAAATAAAAAATCTGTTTTTTTTTTAAAAAAAATAGGGGCAGAAAACTATAATTCTAGAAGTTATACAGTTTTTTAATAACCAAACTTGATTTTTTTAAAAAAAGAATAGAGCAGAACACTTTTTTTAATAACCAAACTTGAATATGAAAATAATTGAAATTCCTTGACAATTTGTAAAAAATAAACAATCTTTTTTTTTAAAAAAAAAAATAGGGGCAGAAAACTATAATTCTAGAAGTTATACAGTTTTTTAATAAACAAACTTGATTTTTTTAAAAAAAGAATAGGGCAGAACACAGTTTTTTTAATAACCAAACTTGAATATGAAAATAATTGAAATTCCTTGGCAATTTGTAAAAAATGAACAATCTGTTTTTTTTAAAAAAAAAATAGGGGCAGAAAACTATAATTCTAGAAGTTATACAGTCTTTTAATAACAAAAATTGAATATGAAAGAATTGAAATTTCTTGGCAATTAAAAATGAAAATGAACAATTAAAATAAAACAATTAACAAAATAAAATAATTAGGCAAAAATATCCTTAAAATCTATTAATGAAACTTAAATATGAAAAATTGTACAGATTTGAATTTCTTTATTTTAGCAATTAACAAAAAATAATGAACAATCATATGATATGCAAACTTAAATTCTACTCTTAAGTTTTGAACACTTGTTTTTTTCTTTTTTCACAACAATATCTAATATAGAATTTAAAAATTAAAGGGCATGGAGAGTGATTTGCATGAACTTGAGCCAATTGAAGAGTATGAGAATGAGGATTCTCTTGAAATTAGTGATAAGGCTACTGTTGAAGCAACCATTGATACTCCTATTAATGAGGATCCAAATGAAAAGAATGTTTATAAGAGAAAGCCTAGGAAGAAAACTTTTACTGTATGGAATCATTTTGAGCAAGTTGAGGTTTCTGGTGTAAAAAAAAATCAATGTAAATGGTGTAAGGGTAAATTTACCGTATCAAAATCAAGTTGTACATCTACCTTAGGTAGACACTTGGAGTCGTGTTTGAAGTACGTAGGTTCAAAGAAGAAGCAAAAGGTTTTGTCAGTTGAGAGTAATGCGTCTAGTGATGTGGGCATCATTTCAAATTTCCAGTTTGATGAAAGTAAGGTGAGAGAACTATTAGCTCACATGATCTTGTATCATGAATATCCTTTTAGAATGGTGGAGCATGTGTTGTTTAATAAGTTTATGAAAGCTTGTACCCCGCACTGGAAAAAAATTTCTTGAGCTACCGCTAAGAGTCTTTGTTTTGCCACTTATGATTTTGAGAAGAAGAAGTTGAAAGTTTTATTGAATCGAGTCCCTAAAGTTAACATCACAACCGACATGTGGACTTCTTGTCAGAAGGTTTCTTATATGGTTGTGACATGTCATTTTATAGATTCTGACTGGCGGTTAAATAGGCGTGTGTTGAACTTTTGTAATATTTCGCCTCCACACTCTGGACTTCTTATTGCTGATGCACTTCATAAATGTTTTAGAGACTGGGGTATTGAGAGTAAAGTTTGTTCAATAACTGTAGACAATGCCAAGGCAAATGATGTAGCATTGAGGCACTTGCGAGATGTTTTTAATATGAGAAAATCTCTTATAGTTGGGGGCAAGTTGTTTCATGTGCGTTGTTGTGCACACATAACTAATTTGATGGTTCAAGATGGTCTTGGCGAGATTGGAGATATTGTTGATTGTGTGAGGGACGGAATAAAATTCTTGGTAGCATCTGAGGGAAGATTAAAGCAATTTACTGAAATTGCAAAGAACTTGCATTTGTCATCCAAGAAGTTATTTTTGGACGTACCTACTCATTGGAACAGTACATATTTGATGTTGTCAATTGCATATGAGTTTAAGGATGTATTTTCTATGTATGGATTCAACGATCGTCAATTTACTTGGGTGCCATCGCATGAAGATTGGGATAAAGTCAAATCTATCTGTGAACTTTTGGGGGTCTTTAATAGAGTAACCAAGATTGTATCTGGTAGTGACTATCCAACATCAAATTTATTCCTTCCTGAAATTTGGAGAATGAAAGAGGTTCTAATTAAGAAATGTGATGATAAAAATGATTACATTAGATCTATGGCACGTCGAATGAAAGCCAAGTTTGATAAATACTAGAGTGAGTGCAATTTATTGATGGCAATTGCAGCAATTTTGGATCCAAGGTTTAAGTTGGTGTTCATACGTTTCTGTTTTCCGAAGATTTATCAAGAAGCTGAAGCTACGAAGAATATTGAATATGTTCAAAAAATTTTGAAAGAGATATTTGATGTGTATCTTTATGAACATAATTTAAATCTCAAGGAACAGGATCTTGCAAGCAAAGTTCAAGAAAACTCTTCAAGTAGTCGTTCAATCTATGCAGTTGATGATGAGGAGGGTGGTGTGGAAATGTGGGAGTCTTTTCTCAAAAGTGCTGAAACGGTGCTTCAACCTGTGAAATCAGAGTTAGAAATGTATCTTGAGGAGGGTGTATATATACCTAACAAGAACATTGAATTTAATGCCTTGGATTGGTGGAAAGTGAATACTCTCAAGTATAATGTTTTGTCTAAAGTGGCCAAAGATATTTTGTCAACACCGATCACAACTGTAACTTCAGAGTCTACATTCAGTGCCAGAGGAAGGGTTATTGATCCACATCGAGCATCATTATCAACTGAGACAGTTCAGAAGTTGTTATGTGGGGCTGATTGGGTCAGATCAATACATGGACTTAAAAAGAAGTGTAGGGTATGTTTTTATTTTATTTTTATATATTTTAATAGTGTTTGTTAATTTAATTATACTTTTATATTGTCCTAAATACTAATTACTTATATATATATATATATATATATATCTTAGGAGAATCAAGATGATGGGGAAAATGAAAGGGAAGTGGAGATAACTTTGCCCGAGACAATTTGATTGTTAGTGTTCTTCGCCTCTTTTTATTTTTTTGGAAGTGTTGTGATATAAATTATATAACTATATTTTTGGTTTGAGGACTATGTGGGATAGTTGGACTATGTTATTTTGTTGAAGATCTTGTATAATATTATTTTCATCAAGATATGAAGACCGAAGGTAATGTGTGATTTATTATTTAATGATTTATGCATATTAACTTGTGATATATTTAACCTCTCTTGGCATTTTTACCAAGTATATAGGACTTGTGTAAGTAATGCAAGGGAGTTAAATTTAATTTAATTTTTTTTTAGTGTGTTGCAGTTTACACATTTTATTTGGGGAGCAGATTTAAGGTAAATTTTACTTTATTATTCAATGGTTTATGCACATTAATTTGTGTTATTATTTAACCTCCCTTGACATTTTTACTAAGCACATAGAAATTGTGTAAGTAATGTAAGGGAGTTAAATTTAATCTAACTTTTATTTTTAGTGTGTTGCAACAGGTTTTATTGGAGAGCATACAAAGGAATTAAACATTATTATTATTATATCTATCAAATTACCCTTGTAATTATAATTTCTTACATTTTTGTTTTTATTTGTTTAAATGTAATATTATTTTATTTCTTTAGTTATGTAATTGTGTATTTTGATTTGATATTCACCGGCAATTGCTTAATGCAAAATCTTGTATTACTGATTGTGCAATTTGTTTGAATTGCTTAATGCAAAATTCTAGATTTCTGATAGTGCAAATTCTGATAGTGCAAATTCGTGGGTTATTTTTATTTTTTTTAAGCTAAAAGTCAATAATTTAAAATTATGAAGTGGGCCGAGCTCGAGCCGAGTACTCGAGTTCGGTATCGACTAAAATGGTCGAGCTCGGTCCCGAGCTCGAACAACATTTTCTCTACACGAGCCGGTCTCGCACAGAATTTTTCAACTCGTGTCGAGCTCGAGCTCGACTATAACTTAAACGAGCCGATCCCGGACAGGCAATACCCACTCAGGATCAGCTCGTTTACACCCCTATGTGCACTTATTCCCCTAAGGCACAGAAGAGATGCATGTGTCCATGGTCGAGATATTATGTCAATTACTCATTTACGATGCATGTTTGGGAGTGTACGTATATCAAGATTTCCCAAAAGTATGGATGACTCATATGCACATAAGGCCGAGACATAGTGTCAACTAAGTCTTAGATGCTCACGTATGCTTGCATTTCCCCAAAAGAACGGAAAGCTTGCGTATGGGAATGTTTGAGTCACATGAATTATTATTATGTATTGTTTTGGTGATCCAAATTATCATGGTTTACTTTATCTGCTATGAAACCTTTTGTAAACCTATCATGTCAAAGTTAGCCGTTATTGTAAACGTGTAGTAAAATTGTAAAGGTTGGCTCACTGCGAAATCCAGTGAGTATTATACTGCTGAGACCTCAGTAATTTATTATTGAGGTGGTGAATTCATACTTTCACCTGTATGGATATGGCTAACCCCACAACCATACAGATACTGATGCTTTGGCTGCAGGTTTAGCAGATGTAGAGGATGACCCCGTAGCTCTGTATTTGGGGTATTATGACTGAGGCACATCGCTGGAGTCGTAGCTATGTGGACTTGGACATCCCATTTTGGTAGTCTTTTATTGCTGGCTTGTGTCCTATATGACACTTGTATTTTGTAGATCCAGTCTTTTGGCATATAATTAATGTTAAGTTAAAGCCTTAAATAGATATACTTATGTATGGCTCTTTTGTGATTAACAATTATGTTATAGAAGGGTTTTTTCGCTATTTAGATTATGTATAATTGAATATTCCGCTGCATAAATGTAACTCTGAATATTAGGTACATGTTATAAGATGTGTACCACGTCTTGGCTGAGTATCCAACTAGCACGTGTCAGTATACCGCAGTGCTTGTACCTCCTAATTTGGGGGACAGAGAGGTGTTGTCATTTTTAAACATTGTTGGCCAGTGAAGGTGACACGAGGTCCTTCTGAAATCGTCGACTGCGTACGACAATTCGTCAATAGCTGACCTGTTTAATATCCAATCAAGTGTCAGTATAGTTTTCGTAAGACGTGTGCATAGGAATGGTGGTTCAAGCAATCAAGGTAACAGCTGGCCCGAATACTCGATCGTCAGGCAGTATGGTTGGTAGAACGGTCATGGGTAAAACTCGTCCCTTATTTTGTTTCTAGGATCTCAATCGCGAGCCCTGAGGTTTTGACCGAGCCAGGCATGTTGTTTGGAGAGAGACATCCACGTCAGCCTCTCTCCACTGCCACATCATTTAAGAAAGGAATCTTCAAAAAAATTGGGACTTTTGAAAAAAAAAAACAAAGAGTAAAAACATTTCTTTTCGATGCAAAGAATACCATTTTTTTTAACTTCCGATAATTTGTAGCCTTAAATCCTGAAAGTTCGTCTTTCTCCCCCAAATCTCTTTCATTCCTTCTCGCCCCGTTCAATCTCCCCCCAAAGCTAGTTCCAGCATTTAGGCCGGATTTGTTGTCAGAGGCAGCAGTTATATTTTTCCGGATCTCGAAAACCACTCGCGACAGAGTACCAACAAAAGATAGAAGGTATTTCTGAGACCCAAATGTGATATTTCTTGATGCTTTGTGTGAACTTTCTTTGTGATATGCGGAAACCCAAGAAGCTTTAAATACATCTTTTGTGTTGGGGTTTGTTGTTAGGTTAAGTAATTTATATATATATGAGTTTTTGTTTTGTGGGCAAAGCATAAATGTCGAGCTTTATGTAGGGTCCCCAGTGCACTATGTTTTATGTGTTTTTGTCAGTTGTAACTTTTGGCATTTTCTGTCATGTTCTTGTCTGAATGTTGTTGGGAACGATGTGTAAAGAATTGGGTTCTGGGCTTCAAATTTTTAGGTCTTCCAACTTCCAAAAAGTTGAATGTAGTTGAGTGAAAGACTCTAAAAGGTCCCCACTCATTGATGCTAGTTCTGATAATGTGGGTATGGTAGGTTTAACATTATGTTTCTTAAAAGGTCTTGAATTCGTATTTGTTTTGTGGTCCTCAGTGCATTGTGTTAGATTAGAATAAAAGGTAATAAAAAGTCTTGAATTCGTATTTGTTTTGTGGTCCTCAGTGCACTGTCTTAGATTAGAATAAAGGTAATAAAAGGTCTTGAATTCATATGTCATATGGTCCCCAATGCACTGTGTTAGATTAGCATCCCAATCTTGCCATTACTTTACACTTAAGATTAAAATAAATAGAGTATATATATCACATGTTATTATTGGTTGACAAAGGCTATTTAGGACAAATCTCATCTCAATCTAGCTTTTTTTCTTTTGAAACAGAGGAGGCACTTTGTTGTTTTTGTGAGTGAAAATGATTGCAAGTTAATGCTTTATTACTTTTAGTTTAGTCGTTTAATTTTATCAATATTTCTGAAAGGGAAGTAAATAATGAGAAGCGACTAGTGAGGAATGACTGATATTTTGGTTAATAGGTCCAATTTGTTAGAGTTAAGTGCCCAAGAATACAAATTCTATTAATTAAGTGGATGCTCATCCACACATTCAATGCTAGGTAGCACCTGTTAAATAATGGATACCAGATGGTTTGTGTAATATGGTGTGCTAATTTGTTGCCTGGTATTGCAATTGAAATATGCTCATTAACTTCCAACTTTTTGGTAATTGGGAGACTACAATTTTTCAAAACATTGAAACTTGTTAGGACATTGTTAAATTACTGCCAAATGAACTGTTTATGTATTTATCTCCTTGTCCTTGTCCTAGATTGTATTTACTGTATAAAAGTGTGCTAATTACTTGTTAGCTTAGTGCTGCTTCAATTCTCCATAACATAATTTTTGTACTTTGTGCAGAAATGGATACAATGTTTGATCTAATCATTTATCATCATGGGTCCCTGTCCGGACACAGGATGGAGTATATAGGAGGGGACATTATGGAAATTCAACAACTGGATGCAGACAAGTTTGCCAGTTTGGACATTACAAATGTACTAGAAGGGTACTTGGGGTAACGATACAATGACATACCGGCAATGTACTACAAGTACGACAATCAAAGCAACGAAGATATACACGGTCTGAATTCAAACAAAGATTATGAAAATATGATAACTGGGATCATAAATGGTCATAGGAAGAGGTTGCATGTGTTTGTAGACCATGAAGAGGAGGAACCAATTGAACCGGTCCCGATTGAAGTGGTGTCCCCAATGTTGCTTCTCTTCCAGACTCCTTCAGAGGTGGAGATTCAATATTCTGAGGATGATGTGCCAAAACACAATTCACAGCTAACGAAGCAACCTGCTGTTCAGCCAACGGAGCAGCCTACTGTATAGCAGCCTACCCGGAAGTCTGCCTGAGGAACTCAGAGGCAGTCAGTCCGGCAGCCAGCACAGTAACAGCCTCTAGATGAGGAGGATGATGATGAGGACCTTGAGTTGAATGACTTTGAAGTCACTGATGAAGAAGAAGAAGACATCTTCACTGAAAGTGAAGAAAATGTTTTACGCCAGGCGAGGGAAGAAACTAGCAAATGGTATCAGTCATGGGATAAAAGCATCTACATCAAAGGAGGGATGTGATACAATAAATGACCCAAATGACATGTCCCCAAATAGTGAGACATTTGACAGTATGAGCAGCGAAGATGATGATGAAGGTGAACATCATCCGAGAAGAGCAAAGAGGTATCCCGAGTGGATGCCGAAGTGAGACCTTAAAGAAAAACTGCAATTATCAGTTGGGTTGAAGTTCAGCAACCCTACTAAGTTCAAGAAAGCCTTACAAGTGTTTGCGGCGCAAAATTCATTTGACTACAAATACCAGCACAATGAGAAGATGCAGGTCTCCGCAGTCCGCAAGAAAAATTGTCCATGGAGAATACAAGCAAGCTGGTCTAACTGCAAATCATTCTTCTAGATCAAAACCTTCCACTCAAATCATAATTGTGGCAGCCATTACCACAACAAGTGGGCAACAATACCTTGGGCTGCTAATAGATATATAAATAGTTTTCGGGACAATAGAGACTTGAAACCAAAAGCTCTGAGGGAGATGATCAGGAGGGATTACCATGTTGGGATGAAACTGTTGAGCTGCCACCATGTAAAAAGAAAGGCACTAGAGATCTTGGATGGTATAGATGGTGAGCAATACAGGCACGCCAGGGAATACGCCAATGCATTACTACATTGGAATCAGGGATCCTCAGCGTACATTCAGCAGGATAGAGTGTTCTTCCAACAAATGTATGTCTCGTTGGCTGCCTGCAAGTAAGGTTTCTTGGCTGGCTGTAGGCCGATGATCTGTGTAGATGCTTGTTTCTTGAAGGGGAAATGGGGAGGTTAGTTGCATGCAGCAGTTGGAAGGGATGCAAATGATGACATATTTTCAATAGCATATGCAGTATGCAAGTCTGAAACCAGGGAAACATGGACCTGGTTCTTGTGGGCACTGTTGGAAGATATTGGGTACCCTCGTGAGCATATGTGGTCATTCATGTCTGACCGTCAAAAGGTAATATTTATGTAATTGTCTTGTGCTCCAATAAAATGTACTCAAAAATATTTTAACATGTCTCTACTGAATATTATCAAACAGGGGTTGATTCAGGCTTTAGAGGAACTGATGCTTGGCTTGGAGCACAGATACTGTGTCAAGCACTTGCATGCCAACCTGAAGAGGAAAGGCTTTAAGGGGAAGGAGTACAAGGATGCTCTTTGGGGTGCAGTCAGGGCACCTAAAAGGAGATACAATTCAAGTATTACCTTGAGGTGATCAAAGGAATGCACCAGGTGCATACAACTACCTTGAGAAGGTTGACCCTAAGATGTGGTCATGCCATGCTTTCAGACCGAGCAGCTGCAGTGACATATTGTTGAACAACATTATGGAGAGCTTCAATACATGGGGATGGAAGCGAGGAACAACCGATTCTATCTTGTTTGGAGACAATACGGAGGCAGCTGATGAATCGGTTTGATAAGAAAAGGGTTGGAGCAACAAATGCAACTAATATAATGTGCCTTAAGATCATGCAAAAGCTGGAGCGAAATAAGGAGGCTGATGATTACATATGTTATTGGAGTAATAACCTCCAGTTTGAGGTTGACCACAGCCATGAGCCTAAGAGGATCGTTGACCTTGAAGCAAAAACTTGTGGATGTGGCCTGTGGCAGCTAAACGGTATTCCCTGCCCTCATGCAATTTGTGCAATATACAAAAACATGCGATATCCTGAAGAGCACATCAGCAAATGGTACTTAATGGACACATATAAACTGTCATATGCCCCTAGTATTCATCCAATGCCTGGACCCACTGACTGGCCCATTGACCGCAATGTAGACCCTATACAGCCACTGATTCCAAAGCCACAACGCGGTAGGCCAAAAAAGCTCAGGAGAAGAAGCATTGATGAGACGGAGCCAGATGAAAGTGTTAAGGTCACTCAAAAGGGCTACGATGTATGTTGTGGAAATTGTGGTCAAAAAGGCCATAATGCTAGAAGCTGCAGCCAACCTGAAAATCCAAACAGGAAGAAGTATCCCAAGAGGGTTAGGAAGTCGAAGCTGAAGCCAACAACTGTGAGTTATAATATAATTTTTTTGAATAACTATATGAAATAACCATAAATTCATTTATAATTGAATGTTATGTGTTTTCTATATCCCAGGGAGAAACCTCGGAAACAGTATCTACCCCTAGAAACAATGCCCCTAGAAACACTGTTGGCCAACCATCTACAAGTCAACCATCAGGCAACCCTCAAACTATAGGTCAACCATCATGCAACCCTCAGACTACATCTCAGCCCATCAGGAATAGAGAAAGGCGGGTCTCTGACCTATACCGGAGGTTGAGATAGGTGAGCTTCTCATAATGTTTGTGTAGATTTTCCTTTAGGGACAAAATATTAATTTGTTACTTATTACTTACAACTTCGGGAACAAAATTGAAATCCAGTGCATCAGCTGCAAGGAGGATCGCAACAGGATTACAAAACTGATTGTGTCTTTGACATTTGGTCCATTAGTGGTGTATGTAAATTTTGAGATCTAGCCATTGAATGTGAATGACTATGAAGTTGTGAAAGATGTAGATATGTAGAGTAGTGCATAGGTTGGTCATTTTCTGAACAGGTTTATGATAAACAGGTTGAGTGTGTGCAACAAGTTAGTCATTTTTTAAGCAGATTTAATTGTAACAGGTTATTATTGGTTTTGGTCATTCAAAGTAGTAAATGTAAATTTTTTGAATCTAGACATTGAATGTGAATGAATGTGAAGTTATGAAACAGTTGGGCAGGTTATTATTGGTTTTGGGCATTGAAAGCGGTGTATGTACATTTTGTTTCATCAGGTTCATTTTTATTTTTTTTTTTGTTTACAGCTTCAATTGTTTCATCAGGTTAGTTTCTGAACATGTTATTTTGTGTAATTATGTACCATTTAGGGTAAAAGTAAAAAACCGAGCTACCATTTGTGATACATTTGAAAACTCCAGGTACCATTTATGACACTATGAAGTATTGTTTCAAAATGCTACTTTGTAAACAAAATGCTACTTTGTTACACAACATGTTGCAAAACATGCAATACCAAATGTAGGCAAATAATTTTGTGTAAATAGGTAACATTATTGGTCAAAGTAAAAAACCGAGGTGTCATTTATGATACATTTGAAAAACCAAGGTACCATTTATGACAGTATGAAGTATTGTTTTAAAATGCTAATTCATTTCAAAATGCTATTTTGTTACAAAACATGTTGCAAAACATGCAGTACCAAATGGTAGCAAATAATTGTGTAAATAGGTACCATTTATGGTAAACGTAAAAAACCTAGGTACCATTTTTGGTACATTTTAAGAACTCAGGTACCATAAATTGTACATTTAAAAAACTCAGGTACCATATGTGACATTGTGAAGCTTTGTTTTGTTCATTTTTTGCTTACAAATGGATGAATTATTTTCTTTCAAAATGTTAGTTTGATACAGGACAATTCAAACTTAGACTTTTCAAAACTTACATAATTCACATACATATGTCAAACTACCAAGTCACTTTAGAAATGCAACACAAGCAACTAACAATATTGTAAACCATGACAACAACAAAGCATACATAAAAATTTTCTCTCTTGCCCTATATATGCCAGTTTCCTTCTCTAGACACTTGATGATTTCCATTTGTTTATCATCCGCTTGCTCTAACTACTTAGCCCTTTCCATGCAACTTTCCATTTCATTCTCCAAGTCTTTCATCCTTGCCACTATTGTTCCATTTTCATCCTTCAGGTCATTAACCTTCTTCATAATCTATTTTAAGACATCCACACCCCTTGCACAAGTTGCTTTGTCCAACCATTTGAAAAATTTGCATGCAGATTTTGTCTGCATGTTGAAGTATAGGAAGTCAATAAGAACTCACTTAAATTATCTGGTGGAAGTTCTTCAATCATAACAACAATAAAGCATACATGAAATTGCGAGGATGAGCTTACTCTTGAGTTGTAGGTGGCGCAACCCCAAAATCTTCTCTCAGGGTTTTCCTCATTCCAGGAGGTCTTTAATGGTGTTGGTAAATCGCAATAACATATGAACGACATCCCAGCACGCCTTATCGAGGAAGATCCAGTTGATAACTATGTTTAACTTCTTTCCCTCCCGAATCTCGTAGGCGACTTGATGATGTCATTCATCTTATTGTTCAGCAGTTGCTCAGGACAAAAAGTTGTGCAAGACCTGTGTCACAGAAATATGCGTCGGCCTTATCTGCTTCAGTTCCTAAGTTTGATTTGGGGAGATTCGTCGGGCCGAAATTGGTTAGGGTTAGGGGTCAGAATTTTCAAACATTTGGGGAAAAAGGAGAGGAGGAAGACGCCTTATTCAGTTTTTAAATTTCCCTCTTTTTTAAATAATTGAATGGATTTTGTGGATTTTCATAAGCACGTAGGATGGCTGAGGTGTGCACGGAGACAGGTGTCGCGCATGTATGCCGACACCTGTAGGATGACATGGCTGGATCATAGTTTTGGACGGGAAATTGGACGGAGGTACCATTTTTCGTCTTTTCATATACCATAGGTACCAAATTTAATCAAAAGTAAAATTGAGGGGACAAAAAATAAAGGTTGTAAAGCACAGGGGTGTATAGGCTATTTAACCCTAAAATTTAATCATATGATTTTCATACAAGGGTGTACATGCTTCATTAATTCGAAACTACAAGAGCTTAACTAATCTCTTTAAATGGGATACTTATACTGGTCTAATTTCCTAGATTATAATCTTCATATGCTCGCGGATGACCCTTCAGTGTTTGGATTGAAAAATCAGAGTTAGAAATATGGTCATCATCATATGGATAGGCAGCCCTCTAATATAAAAGATTTCTTCATGTTATTTTTAATTTATTAATTAAATAATTAAATTTACCATTTCTTATCAAGTTAAATTTAAAAAAAAAAAAAAAAAAAATTAGTGATTTAACATAATAATATTAAGTTAAATGTTCTTTAATTTGAACCAAATATTAAATAAATTCAGTCTTATTAAGGGATAAATTAAGCTAATAGATGAGGGAGTATAAAAAGATTAATTAAATTATTAAATACCTATCAAAAATTAAGACAATGACTTCGCTTGAGATAAGATATAAATCTTACTCATTCAAAAAAATGATAATTGCACCATTGGTCCATGGAATTTGTCTAAATTACAAATCACTCTCTGTGGTTCAAAAAGTTCATGGAGGAATTACAAATCAATCCATGAACATGTTTTTCATCCATCAAGTTAACAGATTCTATTAGTCAATTACGTCACACCTAATAGGAAGTCGACACATGTCCACTACAATAAAAAAAAAAATTAAAAAAAATTAAAATTAAAATCTAATAAAATAAAAATATTTGTTTTTTTCAAAAAAAAAAAAAAAAAAAAAAGAAAAGAAAAAAAAAGGGTGGCCTCCCAGCCCCTATGGGTAGCGCGCGGCCACCCCCGCCACCTGAGGGAGGCAGCGCGCCACCCCCAGATGTGGCTGGGGGTGGTGCGTGGCCACCCCTAAATGCCTTTGGCGACCCCAAGCCACCTATGGGGGTGGCCAACCGGCAGCCACACCTTCGATATTTTTTTAAAAAAATAATAATTATTATTATTATTATTCTATTTTATTTATTTATATTTTTATTAGATTTTATATTATTATTATTATTATTATTATTATTATTATTATTATTATTATTATTATTATTATTGTTATTGTAATAGACACATGTTGCCTTCCTATTGAGTGTGACGTGACTGACTAATGAAATCTGTTAACTTAGCGAATGGAAAATGTGTTAAGAGACTGATTTGTAATTATAGTCTACCACAAGAATCTTCCATGAACTTTTTAAATCACAGTGGATGATTTGTAATTTAGGCTAATTCTATCGACCAATAGTATAATTATCCTTTTAAAAAAAAAAATGGAGAGAGAGAGATGAAAGGCATGTGAACTTACACTGTTGATGTGTTGTTTCTGTCTTATTAGGTCGTGTGTACATTGTTGAGGAATGTGAGGGTCCCGTTTGTTTGTATCCTATCAATCCCATCTGTATTTTTCTGAAATACTGTTTGTTAGGGAAATATTTGTCCCCACTTTGGAGTGGGCCGGGTTGGCCCACTCGTGGGATTTTAGACCCCGGAAAAGATTAGTCCCCGGACGAGAACCTTGGTCGCAGGAAGCCTTCAATATTTATGAGACCAGTCAAATCAAGTCGGAGAAGATATCAGACGTCTCCATTGGGCCTTGTGCTTGACAGGGGCAAAATGGACATATAGCATGCAGGGATATAAAAAGGAGTACAAAAAGTTATTGAGGCAGGATCTATTCTCTCAAGCCATTCTCTCTCTCTCTCTCTGTCTCCCCTCTTCACGTAAATACTGGACTGACTTGATCGTCAGAGGAGGCTCCGCCGGCCACCCCCGGCGGGTCTTTGTTGTTTTGCAGGTCAGGGCGCGGATGAAGGGACGTCTCTGATGATGCCACGTCACCGGCCCAAAAATATCATCAACAATTGGCGCCGTCTGTGGGAACGACGTTGTCGTTCACACGAAAACAAAAACTCAAAATGGTGACTGGTGGCACGAGGCCTCCTTCATCAAGAAAGGTCGAGTGGAGCAGATCTGGATCCACATGCGACAGATCTAAATTTAAGAGCAACCTATATGTACTCGCATGTTGTGGTTTCATGAAGGTCTAGGCTAATGTGGCTTCCTGTTAGCAATCTAACCGAAAGCAAAACTGACTTTCGCCGAATATGAGTATGTGTAGCAACGGGTCTACAAATCTGGATTCATTGGCATCGGACTGGCGGTCGACCATGCATGGCGGAAGATGAGTCTTCTAATTTTCTTTTGCTATGGTTTGAACATAGAAATTTGTATTTGCACTCTTGATAACCCTTGTAGAAGGAAACAACTTCCTGGAAAGACTCTTTAATTTACACGAATTAGGTACCTAGTGCAGTGATGTTTAGTTTCGCATGTGTAGAAGAGAAAGTACTTGGTATTTAATTTATTTGTCATGGAAGTGACTTTGTCATGAGATGAAGGGTGAAGGGATGGCCACGTCTTAAACTAAAGAAAAGTCATGAGAAAGGTGGGTTTTGCTTTGTTGGTCTTTGTGCAACATAATGTTCTCCTGGCAACATCATTTAATGAAGCTAAAAGGAAAATGGAGTAAAATTCCTATATTGCCCTTACCCTTATGGGTTCTCTCCTCCTTGGAGCCTGTATGGTAAGAACGGTAGATTCTTGTCCGGTGAGATCAGAGGACTTTCTCATGGATTCCCAAATTTTTCTGGGACCACCTGAATATGCCCGATCTTGGCGTCATTGATGAGCTAGATTCCGCAAAGAAGAAGAACGGATCTTTCAGTTGATATCTCTTCAGCACTTTAATCGACATTACCTCGGAGCTTTGGCGTAAGAATGCTGGGGACAGAAGTGCTATTGGTTTCGGGCGACGGACTAACCAGGGACCAAGGGATTTGAGAGATTGGAGGCATAACCAGGGCTCCAGTATAGTGGGATATGTCTGTGCTATATCGAATCTATCTCGAGAACGTACGAGACTTACAAGTAAGTTTCAGGATGGCATTGGTTGATTTAATTGTGTGGGTAACATGCTAGCCTGATAGCAGGTGTCACGAAATAGTACCAAGGGCTGCTAGCGGAAAGGACGAAATTAGAAAGGTGGGACCTCAACGATTTTGACGAGAACAAAAAAACAAGAACCGAAGAACCGAGGTCCACTTTCTCGGCGTTGTCCAGAAAGGTCTTCGACTTTGGAGAAATTAGCTCAATTCGGAGCACTCCATGGCAGTCGAGCCTGAGGTGTGGAAGTTCTATCCCCAAGCCTGGGATCTCCACGGTGGGGAGACGTCATTTCCGGTACTTGGTATTCAGGAAGATCGGTTGGTCGTCGAAGATTTGCAGGGCTCTTGCTAAAGAGCCATAATGGGTAAGCCTATAGGCTTCTCAAAGTAGTTAACCGAAAACATGTTCGACCGCTTCCAGAAATGGACTTCGAGGAAGTTACTGGAAGGGCAGTCCATGAGAGTTCAACGGTTTCTTGCATGACTGAAGGGCAGTCTTCCTCTGAGGAAGTATCTTGATACGGTTGCCCCTGTAACAGCCGGGAATCATATGGAGTACAGGAGCAAGCACCAAATTATCGAGTGCAGTAGTCGTAAATCCGGTCGGAAATGGCCTGGGTGACTCCATGGCTTGTGGCAATAAATTTGCTTAAAGAAAAAGAGGTCTAACCAACGGTTTGTACAGGTATTCAACTATTTATTGCCTGGACCTCGGACTTCGGAGACGGCGAGCTCTACTGTTGATTAGAAAGCCGTTAGAGCTGCTTGAGGTACACTTGTAAATAGGAGGAATAGGGCTCAGTACTCAGACTCCCCTCCTGTCCAGAGACTTGCATGGTTCTCGTGCATCATGGTTTACTTCCGGGGTCGTAGCCAAGAATCTGTCCGAGGTTGATTCTTAAATTTTTTCCGATAACGTGTCTGAGGCCGGCCACTTCTTACACAGCGGAGGGCTGCCTTCTACTGAAGAAGTAGCTTGAAGTGGTTGTTTTTATAGCAGTCGAGGGTCCGAAGCAGCATAACAATAAAGTCCATGAAGGATATGGTTCATGAAAGAAAAACAATCACTTCCGAGATCATGTCCGAGGTTGTCTCCGGGGTCCAGGGGGCCACTGTTGTTATGACAACCTCTCAGGACCTGTAATGGGTTGGTGATTTTGCGTGAGTCAATGTGGCTTTCATGAAACGGGTCTTCACTCAGCACACATAGGCTTTCGTTTTGTTAAAACTCGCTCAGGGAGGTAGTTTTGTTTTCCGGTAAAGGGGACGGTGAAGATTGATTTTGTGGGGAAATATTTGATCTTCGTGCTCGATTGGTTACACCGCATGTCACCCCAGACAGATTTTGTGGCAAGATGACAATCCATCAAAGTTCAGGCTTAAAGATCCAATTGGAGGGGAGACTTTGCATGCTCTTCAAAGACCGGAGGGGCTGAGATAAGTTCCCTTTTCTCTTTTTATTCCATTTTATCAAATTCTGGATATTAAATATTGATGGCAGGAATATATGAATATATATATAAATTTCGGAGTGTCAGACCTGGGAAGGTCTCTCCGGTGGAAAACGAAGACTAATAATTAATTAGCTATTGTGCCCCTAGGAGGCATAATTTATGAGACCTTTGATAATCTCATGATTTGTATTTGCTGACTCTTAACAAATATTGGAGCTCATGATACAGTGACAGGCGTTGGTCCCATCTTGATAGTCTCCCATTGCATTTATTGATCTTTTTCCGTAGCATTTTTGCAGGAGCTTTGTTTTTATTGCACAAATTAACAAAGCAAAAAGGAAAGCTCTCGAAGCCATATTCCGAGAGCACTGGAGAGGAGTAAGAACCTCGTTAAAAAATCAGGAACCCGCCCTTAACAGGGGATAACCGGGGGAATCGAGGACGTGACCTCGTTAAAAAACAAGGGATTCGAGGAGTAATAACCTCGTTAAAAAATCAGGAGCCCGCCCTTAATAGGGGACTAACCGACCTCGGACTTGGCCCCCTCCTGATTTCGGACAGGGGAGGCGACGTGGAGACCGCCCTACCAACATCGGCATTTGGTAATTCGGCGTTGATACATTTTCACAGGCTTTGTGTTCCCAGGACAAATCACTCCGGCTAGCTTTCCGCAGACCGGAGTGCTTTGGGGGGGTAAGAGGTTGGAAGGTTGGTTGTCAAATATTTGATATGTAAAATCCCGTTAACATTTCTGATGACATTTTCGATAACTTCCGGATTAGATTAAAGGAAGAGGAGTAATAAACTCGTTAAAAAATCAGGAGAGGAGTAATAACCTCGTTAAAAAATCGGGAGAGGAGTAATAAACTCGTTAAAAAATCGGGAGAGAAGTAATAACCTCGTAAAAAATCGGGAGAGGAGTAATAACCTCGTAAAAAAGTCCGATCTCGGACAAAGGACCACCCTTCTTGGTAGAGGACCAGGGGGGTGAGGAGAAAAGTCCAATTTTGGACAAAGGACCACCCCTCTTGGTAGAGGACAGGGGGGTGACGAGAAAAAGTCCGATCTCGGACAAAGGATCTCCCCTCCTGGTAGAGGACTAGGGGGGTGATGAGAAAAGTCCAATTTCGGACAAAAGACCACCCCTCTTGGTAGAGGACAGGGGGGTGACGAGAAAAAGTCCGATCTCAGACAAAAGGACCACCCCTCTTGGTAGAGGACAGGGGAGTGACGAGAAAAAGTCCGATCTCGGACAAAGGACCACCCCTCCTGGTAGAGGACCAGGGGGGTGATGAGAAAAGTCCAATTTCGGACAAAGGACCACCCCTCTTGGTAGAGGACAGGGGGGTGACGAGAAAAAGTCCGATCTCGGACAAAGGATCTCCCCTCTTGGTAGAGGACCAGGGGGTGACGAGAAAAGTCCAATTTCGGACAAAGGACCACCCCTCCTGGTAGAGGACAGGGGGGTGACGAGAAAAAGTCCGATCTCGGACAAAGGATCTCCCCTCCTGGTAGAGGACCAGGGGGTGACGAGAAAAGTCCAATTTTGGACAAAAGATCTCCCCTCTCGGTAGAGGACCAGGGGGTGATGAGAAAAGTCCAATTTCGGACAAAGGACCACCCCTCTTGGTAAAGGACAGGGCGGTGACGAGAAAAAGTCCGATCTCAGACAAAGGATCTCCCCTCCTAGTAGAGGACCAGGGGGTGACGAGAAAAGTCCGATCTCGGACAAAGGATCTCCCCTCCTGGTAGAGGACCAGGGGGTGATGAGAAAAGTCCAATTTCGGACAAAGGACCACCCCTCTTGGTAGAGGACAGGGGGGTGACGAGAAAAAGTCCGATCTCGGACAAAAGATCTCTCCTCTCGGTAGAGGACAGGGGGGTGACAAGAAAAGTCCGAGCTCGGACAATGGACCACCCCTCTCGGTAGAGGACAGGGGGGTGACGAGAAAAGTCTGATCTCGGACAAAAGACCACCCCTCCTGGTAGAGGACCAGGGGGGTGATGAGAAAAGTCCAATTTTGGACAAAGAACCACCCCTCTCGGTAGAGGACAGGGGGGTGATGAGGAAAGTCCGATCTCGGACAATGGACCACCCCTCTCGGTAGACGACAAGGGGGTGACGAGAAAAGTTCGATCTCAGACAAAGGATCTCCCCTCCTGGTAGAGGACCAGGGGGTGATGAGAAATGTCCAATTTTGGACAAAAGATCTCCCCTCTCGGTAGAGGACCAGGGGGTGATGAGAAAAGTCCAATTTCGGACAAAGGACCACCCCTCTTGGTAGAGGACAGGGGGGTGACGAGAATAAGTCCAATCTCGGACAAAGGATCTCCCCTCCTGGTAGAGGACCAGGGGGTGACGAGAAAAGTCCGATCTCGGACAAAGGATCTCCCCTCCTGGTAGAGGACCAGGGGGTGATGAGAAAAGTCCAATTTCGGACAAAGGACCACCCCTCTTGGTAGAGGACAGGGGGGTGACGAGAAAAAGTCCAATCTCGGACAAAAGATCTCCCCTCTCGGTAGAGGATAGAGGGGTGACGAGAAAAAGTTCGATCTCAGACAAAGGATCTCCCCTCCTGGTAGAGGACCAGGGGGTGACGAGAAAAGTCCAATTTTGGACAAAGGATCTCCCCTCCTGGTAGAGGACAGGGGGGTGACGAGAAAAGTCCGATCTCGGACAATGGACCACCCCTCTTGGTAGAGGACAGGGGGGTGACGAGAAAAAGTCCGATCTCGGACAAAGGATCTCCCCTCCTGGTAGAGGACCAGGGGGTGATGAGAAATGTCCAATTTTGGACAAAAGATCTCCCCTCTCGGTAGAGGACCAGGGGGTGATGAGAAAAGTCCGATCTCGGACAATGGACCACCCCTCTTGGTAGAGGACAGGGGGGTGACGAGAAAAGTCCGATCTCGGACAAAGGATCTCCCCTCTTAGTAGAGGACCAGGGGGGTGATGAGAAATGTCCAATATCTTGGACAGGGGGGTGATGACAGCAGGAGATGACACTAGTTAATTTGCCGATATTAAAGACAGAATTAATTATGGCAGCTCGTCCGTCATCGGGAGCTATCTATGCTTGGGGTTATATCAAGGACGAGAAATTTCCAGTCTAACGACCCAGGAGCCGAATAGGGAAATTGGGGTGTTTACCTCTTCTTTGAAGAAATGGAAAGGGCAACTGCGCCTCTAGCAGTCCCCGAACTTCAGGCGTGCCGGTTAACGGGCATCCATCTACCAAAAGAAATTAATGGTCCGACGAAAGGTTTCCGACTATTGGGAACGGTGGATATGTTAAAATGCCATCGGAATCATTGTCCGGGGAAGCATAATGCTAATGCTTGGCATGATGTTGTGCGGGCGTAATTTTACGATTTATGAGACATCCATTTCGGTGGTAATCCGAGGAAATTATTAGAGATTAATTTGGAATTCACGTCGTGAGGGCGTAACTTTCGTCAAAGAAGAAGATTTTATTAGATTTACTCAGAGGGCACACGTACATGAAGACGAAGAGAACAGACAACCCCGAAGGAATACTATGCATGGTAGTCATCTGATTGCAAATAATCCTGACACTGCAAAGAGGAATTGCCTGGAAACGTTGAGGGGATCATCCGCGCAAATTCCAAGCGCGGCTTGAACAGCTGGGCTCCCACGAGCCGTTGGGGCAAAAGTTGGGTGCTGCGCAATTCCTGTAGGCTGGACAAGAACAGGTTGGTGTGAAGCCAGAAGACACATACCCCTGTACGCCTAAAGCCGGAGATCGCACATTCGATAGAACCGCCTTGGAGAGCCGATGCTTCACGGCGGTGAACTCCTAAACCAAAACCATCCTTAATGGATTTGTGAATATGCTCGGTCGTGAAGACCGCACCGGGAATGAAGAACATTGTGAGAAAGTTTGAAGAGTTCAAATAGGATAAAAGGAAAAGATCTGATCTCCAGAAAGGGAATAAGAAGAGAGGAAAATCTACTCAAATGAGCAATCTGGAGACCAATGACCTTCTTGCAAAGGAAATGGCAAATAAATAGGAAAATAATGATGATCGAGGCACGCATGATTTATGGGGTGTTAGGTGAGCCTAACTAATGGTGAATTTATGATGGAAATAAATTCCTGATTGCTTGCCATAAATGGCTTGGAGCCGCGTGGAGCGGCAGTCAAAGAAACACTTAAATTTCCACGGAGTCCAAAGAGGGCGTTACGCAAAGTGGATGAAGAATGATTGGCAGAATCAACTGAATTCTAGAGGTCCCAATAGGTAAATTCTCCCTACCTTTATAATAAAGATATGAGAATTGGGGGTAATTGTTAGGGAAATATTTGTCCCCACTTTGGAGTGGGCCGGGTTGGCCCACTCGTGGGATTTTAGACCCCGGAAAAGATTAGTCCCCGGACGAGAACCTTGGTCGCAGGAAGCCTTCAATATTTATGAGATCAGTCAAATCAAGTCGGATAAGATATCAGACGTCTCCATTGGGCCTTGTGCTTGACAGGGGCAAAATGGACATATAGCATGCAGGGATATAAAAAGGAGTACAAAAAGTTATTGAGGCAGGATCTATTCTCTCAAGCCATTCTCTCTCTCTCTCTGTCTCCCCTCTTCACGTAAATACTGGACTGACTTGATCGTCGGAGGAGGCTCCGCCGGCCACCCCCTGCGGGTCTTTGTTGTTTTGCAGGTCAGGGCGCGGATGAAGGGACGTCTCTGATGATGCCACGTCACCGGCCCAAAAATATCATCAACATTGTTAAATTCTACTTTGTTGTCTAAAACGTTCGAGACTTTCCTCCTCATGTTGCTGTTCCTTTTTCTTTTAAAGCAAAATAATGAAACGCATCACTCAGACAATAAAATGTTTCATGTGCGGTTTCAGCTCAACCACACTTTGACAGAACCGTGTGTAACATCTTCCACAATCGTCTAAACGTAGTACAATCACTGGACAATGGGATCGATTGTCCTTATTTGCAATAAGCTTTTCAGGATTTTTTTTTTTTAAAAAAAAAATAATAATTAATTAATTAATTAAAATGTGTACCATTGCTCTTCAAACCAACCCTCGAGTTTGCATCAGATTTATCCAATAGGAAACTGTGGGAGTCACGAGAGGTCTCCAAATTAGAGAGAGAGAACTGACCATAGACCAGCAAAGGATCGGACCACCGTGACCCAAAAATAATTAAATAAATAAAAAAAATTTATGAAGGAAATGGATGTAACCCATGCACGAAGAATTGTCTCCTTGACCCGTAATTAAAGACGACAAATAAAATCCCTAGATTTCTCAATCCGTATGGTCTTTTCGTGTATGTGGTTTAATTTAACAGTTACAAATTAGAAGAAGAGGGTACTTTTGAAATTATTAAAAGGGTTATATACTCTATTAATACTTGAGTTTTAGACTTTTTTTTAAATTTAGTACCTGAGTTTTCATTTGTTTTATAGGTGGTACTTGGGTTAGGGCTAAAAATCCATTTGGTACCTTTGTTACATTTTTCGTCCAAATATTAACGGCCGTCGGCAAATGACACGTGGCACTATATAAAAAAATAAATAAATAAATAAACGGCTACCCCCATAGTGGCCAGTCACCCCCATTCTTTTTTCTTTTTTTTATTGTTTTCAATTTTTTTTTTCATTTTTATTATTTTTAATTAATGTGCTACGTGTCAGCGGTTGACACGTGGTCGACCGTTAATATTTGGACGGAAAATGTAACAGAGGTACCAAACAAGTTTTTAGCCCTAACTAACTCAAATACCACCGATGAAACAAATGAAAACTCAGGTACTAAATTTAAAAAAACCTAAAACTCAGGTACCAATAGGGTATTTAACCTTTATTAAAACACAAAATTTGAGAAAATCGATCTTATTGTGAAATTTTAAGTCAAAAGTTCCCTTCTACAATGCTATATATTTTGACAAACAGATGCATCTCGATCACTTCTTTTTTCTTATCCTTTTGATTAAATATTTTAAGATTCTTGCACTCGTTTCTTCTTTCGATCAATAGGTTATGGAGTTATTGAATGAATTCTTAATTTATGCAATATATATTGTCTTCTTCAACGTAGTATCAATTTTTTTTTGCATTAAAAAAAAAAAAAAAAAAATTATACTCCGTTTGTTTCGACGTAAAATGATTTCCATCGTAAAATAATTTCGACGAAATCATTTTTAGAAAAAATGATTTTCTTAAAAATATTTTTCAGTGTTTGGCTCGCACGAAAAAATTTACAAAATGCAAAAATCAGAGTTGGGCCAATGCCGCCGGAATCCGGCAACGTCCGGTCCCCGTTGCCGGATTCTGGCGAGAAGGTTTGACCTGATCTGGCCAAAATGGTCGGATTCCGGCCGGAAACTTCCGGATCCGGCCGAATCAATGGCCGGATCAGGTCATATCCGGCCGGATCCCGGCCGTTTTGGCCAGATCCGACCCGATCAATGGCAGGATCCGGTCATATCCGGCCGGATCTGGCTTGATCAATGGTCGGATCCGTCCAGAATTGACCGGATTCTGCAAGGGCCGGCCGGATTCCAGTCATTTTAGCCAGATCCGGCCGGATTCTGGCGTCGGCAAGATACCGGTGACCGGATGTTGTCAGACTTCGGCGCCGGTTGGATTCCAACGATGGACAATTGCTAAATTCTAACAATCGGATATCAAACGTGCGTGTAAGAACGAAGAATTTAATTTCAAAAAACGATTTACGATTTTAAAAATCGTAAATCGTTTTCCGAAAATTAAAGAAGCTTTTACGGTCAAACTGAAAACGATTTTCGTTGACCATTATTTTCGCCCCTACCAAACACCGAAAAATACAGAAATCATTTTACACCGAAACAAACGGAGCATTAATATCGGTTGTGTTTTGGTTAGAACTTTAGGAGAAGACTACAACTCATTTGGAAAAGCATGCATATACGTAAACCAAGACAATGAATGCCATATAAGAGGCAGATGGGAGAAGAGATAATTCAACTATTCAAAGAGATTATTAATTAATGGGAGAGTGCTTATTTATTTCCCGTTAGAAAAAAGGCAAAATGGATGGCCCTAGCTTCTCTCACCACTGAAAAAAGGACAATAAATAACCACTAAAGAAAATATTAAACTACCATTCCATGCGTCATGATTTACTCTCATAAATTACAAGCCTTCTGTCATTTTAAATGCTTTAATCATTTTTGTTATTTTACATGCTTTTCCGTCCAACTTAACAACTGATTTGGATGGAAAGGATTCGAGTTAATATGAGTTTTACATTAGCCTCACTAATAGACACATATGAGTTTTAATGGGAAAAAAAATACTCCCTAGAGTTTTTCTTTGATAGTTAAAAAGCCTATTCAAGACAAGAGAGGGTTAGGGTTTTCACCTTCAATATCAACATGCACCTAGACACTCTAAGGTGTAAAGTTGAAAGGGTGTTCCTCTTCTTCAAGCAACATCCATGGAGAGATGTACGTTTTTTCATTGTTTAATTAGATTTAACTCGTCAAGCTAGCTAGTATAGATTATCAAAGATCTAGATGAGACTTTAATAATCTTGTTGGAACAATTTCTGATTGGATGAACACCTGGCACGATTTGACAAACACCTGTCAAAGAAAGAGAAAATAGTCACTAGAGCTTGTCGGGATGTGCCGGCGGGGGATAGTTCTGATGCCTAAACTTGTTCTCTACAATAGAGATACAATGATTGTAAAGTGTTTTTTCTAGGAAAAGCAAAACTTGTTTCCTTGGATCAAGCCCTCCTTTTATAGAGAGTATAGTAGTTGTCTGTGGTCTCTTCTCGTAAGAGAACTGTTGTTGTCGATCTATTTCCGATAATCTCAATATAGGCGTAATCCCCAGAATTTCAAAATAGGCTTGATCCCGAGAATTTCAGGATTGAAGTCATCGATCTTTGGGGCTTATCCTTATTCTAAAATATTCAGATTCTAGGGAGTTTCTCTCGGTGATGACGGGTTCTCGGGAGTATATCCGAGATTCCTTTTAATTATGGGAATTGATCTAGAATTCTCGAGTTCGTCTATACGTGCGTCAAGAGTCCGGCTGGAGTCCGGCTCTTGACCCACGTGGCAGCTGTTTTTTTTCTTTTTTATTTAAAAAAAAAAAAATCCAAAAATCAAAAATCAGAGAAGAAAAGTCGACTACCTCCGGTTCACTCCAAAGTTTCCATTTTTCCCTCCATTCCCAAATCTCCCAAATCTCACCCTCTCCCGCCACCGTCCGCTCCGCCCAACGACCGCCCACCTCTGACCCGCACCGTCCCTCGGCCGGCTCCCAGCTCTTTCTCTCCAAACGACGGACCGGTGCCCACCGACCACTCAACGACCGCCCACCGACCGGCGCCCACCGACCGGCGCTCTCTGACCCAACGACCGGCGCCCTCTGACCCGAAGCGTCCCTCGGCCGGCGCCCTCCCAGCTCGCTGTCTCTCTCTCCCAGCAGACCAGCGCCCTCCCAGCTCGCTGTCTCTCTCTCCCAGCTCGCGGTCTCTCTCTCCCAGCTCGCTGTCTCTCACTCCCAGCTCGCGGTCTCTCTCTCCCAGCTCGCTGTCTCTCTCACCCAGCAGACAGCGCCCACCGATCGACCGGCGGATCTCTCTCTCTTAGACCCAGCAGACGGGAGCACCATCGACCACTCTCTACGGTTAGTCTCTCTCCCTTTACTCTCTCTCTCTCTCCTTTGGTGACTTCTAAGTCTAACCCTCACTCTTTCTCTCTCTCTAACCCAGCAGCTGGTCTCTCGCTCTCTCGAACCCCGTAGCCAGAGCGCCGCCCACGAGCAGAAGGGACTCCAACAGAGGAGGTTTCTGAATTTTATTTTTTTCATTGTAAAGTAATCTTCCTGTGTTAACAAAAACTAGTGTGGTTTGGGCCTTTTTGTACCGTTGATTTCCATAGACTTTTTGTACCGTTGATAAAGATGGATTTATTGCAGACAAATTGATGGTTTGATGACATAAATTAATTTCTTTGAATTCAATTCATGTTGAAGTTAACATTGGAGAGCTGTCAAAAGAATATATCATGCTTTTGATTTTAATATGTACATGTTTTTGAAGAGAGAAGATCTATCTACAACATTATGCACCGTATTGGTATTGATTTGAAGAAGCAATTTTGGGGAAGTTAGGAAGTGAATTATGATTTATTATGCACTGTTGGATTTTTATTGGTTTAGGTTTTTGTTGTCTCATACAATTGTTTAATTAAACCATTTTTTTTTTTTGTTTTGTAGAATAACTTTTAGATGGACTTGTCACAACCAGCTTTGACCTTGAATTCACTATGCGAAGATGATTGTTTGTTGACACATGAACAACTTGATGATGTTGTTCCCATCGAAATGGTCCCTCAAAATGGTATGATGGGCATTTTTACTTTTAATTTTGGTAACATATCTTAGACTAAATATTATTATTTATAGTTGGGTTCTTTACACTATGTTTTATTTGTTTTGATGTAGATGAAAATGAAATTATTGGGGATGAACAGTTGAATGATGGTGTGGACAGTTGTTGTTCCAAGCTCAACAAACAATGCGAAGATGATTGTTTGTTGAGACATGAACAACTTGATGATGTTGTTCCCATCGAAATGGACCCTCAAAATGGTATGATAGGCATTTTTACTTTTAATTTTTGTAACATATCTTAGACTAAATGTTATTATTCATAGTTGGGTTCTTTACACTATGTTTTATTCGTTTTGATATAGATGAAAATGAAACTATTGTGGATGAACAGTTGAATGATGGTGTGGACAGTTGTCGTTCCAAGCTCAAGCTCATAGATAAAGATAAAAATGTTAAGGAACCTAAGAATGGGATGTTGTTTGGCTCTATAGAGGAACTTCATGAATATTATAGAAATTATGCTAAGCAAGAGGGTTTTGGTGTGGTACAGAAGAAGAAAAAAAAGGATGAAAATGGAGATGTACATTACATCACTTTTGCATGTGCTCGTCAAGGCAACAGACAATCCAGCTCAAGCAATAAAGTTTGCAAGCCTAGTAAAACAATCAGAACGGGGTGTAAGGCTACTTTGAATGCAAAGTTAGTAGGCACAACGTGGTATGTGACTAATGCAAATCTATGCCATAATCATGATTTAAGCCCAGGCAAAGCGAGATATTTTAGATGCCACAAGAAGTTGGATCCTGCTACGAAGAGGAAGCTTGATATAGATGATAGAGCTGGAATCCGTATGAACAAGATCTATAACTCGCTAGCTGTTGAAGCGGGGGGGTATGAAAATCTTACTTTTGGAGAGAAAGAGTGTCGCAATTATATTGCAAAATCAAGACGTCTTCGCCTTGGCACAGGAGGTGCTGCAGCACTTCGTGACTATTTTGATAGAATGCGAAAAGTGAATGATGATTTCTATTTTGATATGGACGTGGATGATGAGTGTCGGTTGAAAAATGTGTTTTGGGCTGATGCACGAAGTAGGTCATCATATGAAGATTTCGTTGATGTGGTTACATTTGACACAACATATTTGACCAACAAATACGAAATGCCATTTGCCCCTTTTGTAGGAGTTAATCATCATGGTCAATCAATGCTTTTAGGGGCGGCATTAATTTCAAGTGAGGATACAGCAACATTTGTTTGGTTGTTTGAGGCATGGTTGAAATGCATGAAGGGCCGAGCGCCAGGGGCAATTATTACAGATCAAGATTGGGCTATGAAAAGTGCAATTAAGAAGGTTTTTCCGAATGCCCGACATAGATTTTGTTTATGGCACGTACTGAAAAAACTTCCAGAAAAATTTGGATCACATTTACAGTACAGGGCCATTAAGAGTGCCATACGAAATTGTGTGTATAATTCTCAGACATGTGACGAGTTTGATGCAAGTTGGCAGACCCTACTTGAGTGTTATAATCTGGAGGATAATGCATGGTTGCGTGGTTTATACAATGAACGGACTTTCTGGGTACCGGCATATTTAAAAGATGTATTTTGGGCCGGCATGACTACCACACAATGCAGTGAGAGTATGAATGCATTCTTTGATGGTTATGTGCACTCGTCCACCTCATTGAAGGAATTTGTAGATCAATACGACAACGCTTTGCGTAGGAAGGTTGAGATTGAGAATGTTGCTGATTTCAATTCTTTTAATTCCACGATTTCATGTGTAAGCAAGCTTCCCTTTGAGAAGCAATTTCAAAAAATTTACACCCATGAAAAGTTCAAAGAAGTTCAGAAGGAGATTACAGAGGTTCTGAATTGTAGTTGCTCTCTTCTAAAAAGTGAAGGTGGAATTAGTACCTATCAAGTGATGGAACGAGAAGAAGTCAGTGATGCCTACACAAAAAAAGTACGCTTTATTGTTTACTATAATGACCCTTCATGTGAAGTGAACTGCAGTTGTTGTTTATTTGAATCAAGGGGAATTTTGTGTAAACATGTTATATCTGTACTGACTACACTTGAAGATGTGGAATTGTTGCCCGAAAAATATTTTCTAAACCGATGGAGGAAGGATTTGAAGCGGCCATATAAGTTAATCAAAAGTAGTTATGATCCTTTAAGTAGCAACCCTACTGCAGAGCGATATGCTGAACTGAGCAAAAATATGCTGAAGTTAGCCGCAATCGCAGCACCAAACGTGGACCATTGCACTGAAGTACAAAGTTATGTTGATATGCTAACTAAGAAATTAGGTGGTCAAAGCTATGAACAAAATCCACCTTCCCAATCACTTCCAAGTGCATCTGTGACCGGTAATAAAACTATTGATTGTATGGGAGTGGAGGTGTGTAGTCCTTTGGTGGCTCGGACAAAAGGGAAGCGACCATCAAATAGAATAGTGTCTGAAGTTGAAAAGGCGGTGGTGAAAAAATCAAAAGGAGGAAACAAGAAACAAAGTGACATAAATCAAGCGGTGGTGAAAAAATCAAAAGGAGGAAACAAGAAACAAAGTGACATAAATCCCAAACAGCAGAGGAAAAAAAAACAGGTACTCATAGTTTTGAAAGTCGTTGTATGTGTTAAAGTATGCATATTTCCAATTATGTGCACGTATTTGATGTGTAATTTTAATATTATAGCTGATATGTTATTACACGATTTTATTTATTGAAGACATGCCAAAGATCGCTCGTAGATGAATTGGACACAAGTGAAGATCTGTTGGCTTTTGTAACTAATGTTCAGCATGACCAAATAATTGGAACTCAAAATAGCGTAGTTACACAGGTATTGAAAGGAAGAAAAAAAATATGTTCATAGATGTGTATTTGATTACATGTTGACGAATAATTTTATTTCATTTATGTTAAGCATACGAAAAATTTGTTTCAGACCTTTGGGAATTCACAGTCATCAGGTCCTATTCAAGGAGATTTCATATACTTGTCGTAAGTATTTGATTTTTTAGCATTTCTCACAAAGTTGGCCTTTTTTGTTGCTATTGCCTAAGGTGTACTTATATGTTATTTCAGGTGATATTCTTGCTCGAAGTTGGTGTTGCGTGTTGGAAAAGCTTAACTATGAAATGCTTGAAAATTTCAGGATTTATTTTTCTTGGAGTATGTAGCTCTAAAGCTTGTAACAGAGTTGTAGGTGCCAACTCTTTTTCAGATGAAGCATTCTAATTGTTGTTTATAGACTCGTCGTTTTTCCACTTATGTTTAACGTTTTCTTGTAAGCTTGGAAACATTATGCTTGTGGGCTTGGTTCTTGTCTGTTTGTAATGAATTCCAATGAATGTTGGTCTATTTGTGATGAATTTCAATAAATTTTTGTTGTCCCAATGTGTTGTGTGTGGGGGTTTTGAGTATGTGCAGCTTTAAGATTTACAGGAAGTCAGCTTTGATGCCAACTTGGTTGAAAGTGATGGAGTTGCTAAATTTCTATGACAGGATGATGAGGTCATGGAAATTTCGTTACTGTTATTGGAAGAGCAGCCAGAGCTTTGTCTTTACAAGAGGTTGGAATAAGTTTGTGAAGGAGAAATATTTGAAGGCTAATGATAGCATTAGTTTCTACTTGTGCGAGTTCAAAGAAGTAGCAGAAGACGCAAACTCATTCTGCATGATTGATGATTTTGGGTTTATGAGATATGAAATCCTTGTACTGGTGTTCTGTTTTCTGTTTTTTTTGGTGTTGTTTGCTGCTACCGTTGTTGTTGCTGGCTTTGGTTGTATTGTTGATACTCTTGTTCTTTTGGGCCTGATTACGTGCTATTTTTAGTGAATTAAGTTCTATATTTAGGGAATTGATAATTGGGTTTTTATTATTCTTTGATTTAAGTTAATTGGAATATGGATGATTCAATCACATTTTTGTTTTATGAGACTTGATAGTTTGCTACGTTTTGTGAATTGAGCTCTATATTTAGTGAATTTTTTTAATGGGGTTTTCAATTCTCTCTGGTATGAGTTGGATTGGAATCTAGATGATTCAATATCATTCTGGGTTGATGAGAAGTATTCTTCTTAATGTATAAATGTTTTTGTTTTGATTATGTGCCATTATTAGTGATTATTATTTTGGGTTTTTCTTTTGAAGTCATACAGAAATTCCAAGTTGCAAAAACTAAAACTAATTCAAAAAATCTCTGAATAACAAATTATGCGAAAGAAAATAATCTGACTTTGATTCAGCATTGTGGTGATTCTGTCATAGTTGGTCTTGTAACCCCCCCCCCCCCCCCCCCCAACCCACTGGTTTCTTCTTCTGATAGTGAAGAATCGAAGATAATTTCAAATTTCTGTTCTATTTTTCATCAGTTGGTTGATAAGTGAATGCGTGAGATTTCATTGCCAAATTTCTGTTCTATTTTTCATCAATTGGTTGATAAGTACACATCTCACAAGAATCTGAGGATGTAAATGGAGGTGCACCACCGGATAAATTCAAGGGCAAGAAGTCCAAAGCTGCATCAAAATCAATAAACCCAAATTGATGAAAAGCATCTTGAAGCTGCACAGAAGTAGTTGCAAGTTCCAATTTCATATTTCAGTTTTGAGTTGCTACATGCTGTATAAACCTCAAAATTTTCTAACTGATTCTGCATACAAATCATAAAAATTGCCTACCTACTGCAGAGACCTCATTCCAATCAAATTCAAAATAACAAACTTGGCAATGAAATCTCACGCATGCAGTAAAAACCATGCTATTTCCTAATTTTCCACAGAAGTCTTGAAATTGCAATATTTCATATAGCATTATATGATTTAAAATAATCACATCCTGTACAAATTTCACTACAATGAGGAAATCACAGTGTATTCTAGCCAATTCAAAGGCAAATCAGCTTAGTCAACAAACAGACCAGAATAAAATGGAGAGGAAATCAGCAAAGAAAACAAAAATTCTCCACTCTTTGGCTATTCGGTCAACACCAAACTACTCCTCAATGTTTCACCGATTCCTCAACAAAACATCCAAAAATCACAACCAACAACAACTCTCAAATCACCCAATCCATAATCCAAATCCCATAAGCTAATCAGAAAACCTATTCAGTTTCTCTACCCAAAAGATTTTTCAACACCCAGTAACCTCAACATAAAAAAGAAATCAAAAACCCATCCGTTCTTTCTACAGACCTACAGACCAATGTGCTCGTGGACGATGCTCAGGCTGCTGGGTCCAAGAGAGAGAGAGAGGCGCTCGGTCCAGCTGGGTTCGAGAGAGAGAGAGAGCTGGGCGAGGGACGGTCGGTCGTTCGCCGCCGGATGAACAGTTGGTGGTCTCCGGTTTACTGGGTTCGCGAGAAAGAGAGAAAGAGAGCGACAGAGAGCTGAGAGAGACAGCGAGCTGGGAGGGCGCCGGCCGAGGGACGCTTCGGGTCGGAGGGCGCCAGTCGTTGGGTCAGAGAGCGCCGGTCGGTGGGCGGTCGTTGAGTGGTCGGTGGGCACCGGTCCGTCGTTTGGAGAGAAAGAGCTGGGAGTCGGCCGAGGGACGGTGCGGGTCAGAGGTGGGCGGTCGTTGGGCGGAGCGGACGGTGGCGGGAGAGGGTGAGATTTGGGAGATTTGGGAATGGAGGGAAAAATGGAAACTTTGGAGTGAACCGGAGGTAGTCGACTTTTCTTCTCTGATTTTTGATTTTTGGATTTTTTTTTTTTAAAATAAAAAAGAAAAAAAAACAGCTGCCACGTGGGTCAAGAGCCGGACTCCAGCCGGACTCTTGACGCACGTATAGACGAACTCCGAATTCTCAGTGTTGAGGGAGCATGGTCCCTCGGTTGCGTATCCAGGCTGGCCCGGGTTATGGGGCTAGTTATGGGCTTCATTGGCCTCTAGAACTTATGTCAACTCATTTTAATAGGTGGGACCATCCGGTTGGCCCAATGCCCAACAAATCTCATCATAAAAAAAAATTAATATGTTGTATCAGAGTATGGCTGTAGAGGATTAGGATCCTCATCCTATACAATTTTTAAAAAATTTGAGATTCTTAAATTATATGAATTCAAGCCATTTTTTATATTGAATGACGTGAAAAATGTTTCATATTAAAGATATGACATGTTATCGGGACAAAAAAAAAAAAAAAAAAAATTCCAAAAAGCTTTTTCTTCACTTTTGAAGAGACATTTATTCTTTACTAAACTAAAAGATAATTTTTTGCTCAAAACTTTTATACGGCATAAATGTAAGAACCTGATAAAATATTCTCAATTCTTATTGTTAACATGTTACATTTTTAATATATAGCATTTTTCATGCCGTTTGATGCATGAAACGACTTAAATTCACATAATTTGAAAATCTCAAATTTCTTTCAAATTATAAGGAATCCTAATCCAGCTGTAGATGCTCTATACTTTTAGTATATTGAATCAATGAACGGTTAGATCCATGTTATGCTGTGGGGCCCATGATAAATAATTAGTTGTTGCATGTTGATTAGAGCATGGTTACTCCATGTTTTCTTCTTTATTCTCGTTACTCGCATATCAAATCTTGGTTGGATGTATGGTATAACACATGAAACTTCGTATGTTTTGGGTGTTTTCACTTTGAGTTGTTGGTTTTGAATACATTGTATTCTTTGGATGAACCCTTCACCCTTGGGTTGAACCCACCCACTCCATTCGTTAACCCATCCGATGAGAAACCGGGCGGAGTGCAGTGGCAGGCTGAACGCTTGCCTGCCAGGATAGCTACCTTTAAGGAGCACTGGAGGAACACCGGCAACGGTGGGTGCTCGTCTAAGCAATCGGTGGGTGGTCAAACAAGCGCCCGTGCATGTAGCCGCCTAGCCGGACATCGGCCATGGCTGCACAACGGCCCTCTGGATGCCATCTGGGCATCTGCCGGTGGTGGCCACTTGGTTGAGTTCCACCAAAAGTGCTGCCGTGATGTAGTGACACTCACGTGAAGGTTGTTCAGGAAATAAGCTCTCCTTAACTTGAGCAGCAAAGCATACAAGATACATAATAATCAAATTAGGCACCCCGCACTACAAAAAACAGTGTAAATCGCCGCGTGTCTACAGTAACCGTTACTGTAGACACGCGGCCATTTGGCAGCGTGTGTGTAAGGCCACGTGGCAAGATGGGGCGTAGAAACAATTGGCCGCGTGTATAAATTACACGCGGCCATCTGGCCGCGTGTATTAATTACACGTGTCAAACAGAATGCCACGTGTATAAAAATACACGTGGCTAACTTATGTATTCCAGAAAATTATTTTTAGAATTCCTTTTTTTTAAAAAAACAAAACAAAACAATCAAATAGTATGTACATGATAATACTACTATGTAGTTAAATATTACTATACCAAATTAGAGTTTATAAACTAATTAGTTTTGTACAGTACTTGTAGTTAAATATTTTTGAATTTATTTATATAAAAAATTCTTATTATATACCCCAACAATAAATTTGTGCTATATTTAGTACGTATTGTACTTGTAGTATGTTTTAGGGTTTACATGCAGGTTGAGTTTCTTGAATATGGTTTATGCGTTACGACTTAATTTATTGTATGTGTAGTACATACTCTCAGGGTTAGGGTTCGTAGAACATCCATTTGAATGTGTTCGCCTTGTAGTCCCGATCATTATAGCATACCTTACACAAGTATAAAATTGCATGCCTCTATCATTTGATCTAGTTCAATGTTCAAAACTTGGTCGAACTATCATTTGATCCTAGAGTTAGGGTTTATCACTATATATATAGTATATATATTTAGGGTTAGGGTTAGGGTTTATGGCTTATACATATAGTACATACACTTAATATTAGGGTTAAGGTTAGGGTTTATGGCTTACATATAGTACATACACTTAATATTAGGGTTAAGGTTAGGGTTTATGGCTTACATATATATGGTACATACACTTAATATTATGGGTTTTAGGGTTCAATTTTATGGTCAGGGTTTAGTATAGTATATATATATATATATACTTAGGGTTAGGATTTAGTTTTAATTTATAGTTTACGGTTTAGTTTTATGGCTTAGGGTTTAGCAATTTCTACAGTTCATACACTTAGGGTTTAACAATTTGTACAGTACATACACTTAGGGTTGCATGTGTTTGTGTTTGTATTTGTATTTCAAATCTATCTTGTCATATTATGTATATACATATATATAATATATTATGCATGCATGCATGTAAACGGCGTGCCGAAACTATATACCTTTATAGTTACTTGTATATACCATAACATTGGTGTTTATGGCTATATATATATATATATATATATAGTATACTTATATAGCTATATACAGTATAGCTATATATAGTATATATATACACTTAGGGTTAGGGTTTATAGATATGTATAATAACGTTGTATATACACTCAGTGTTAAGGTTTATGTTTATATAGAGTACTAAATGCATAAATAACCCAAATTTGTGCTATATATATATGCATAATTATACGGCGAGGAACAAAAAAATAATATGCAACATAACAAAGTACATACACTTAGGGTTAGGGTTTATGACTATATATAGTATATAAACATAGGGTTAGGGGTTATGGGCTACGTGCAATATGTTTATAGTATATTTACGTTTTACGTGTTGAGTACTTTACATATATATGGTATACTTATAAGTAAACCCTAACTCTAATTAGGATTTACGTTAATGAACTACTAATCTAATAAAACCCTAACCCTATATATATATAGGACCTATATATATATATGAAACTTAACAGAGACTTAGGGTTTAAGAATTAGTTTTAGGGTTATCGTTTAGGGTTTAGTTTTATGGGTTAGAGTCTACGTAAACGTTAACACTATATATATTACATACACTTAGGGTCGGATTAGGGTTTGTGTTTACAAATACAAATATATATATATATATATATATATATATATATATATATATATATATATATATATATATATATATATATAAAAAATTTTCGTTTTTTATTTAAAAAAAAAAAAAAAAAATTAAAAAACCGATAGAGACGTGTATTATTATACACGTCTCTAATTGGCCGCGTGGCATTAAGCCACGCGGCCAATTTTTGGCCAGGTGACCTGCGCGGGACAATTCCCGCGCGCCACCTGGCCTCGTTTTCAATTAATTAAATTAAAAAAAAAAAAAAAAAAAAAAAAAAAAAAAAGGGTAGCTTCCAGAGGAAGCTACCCCATGCGATCCACAAATTAGTTTCTCTCCCTCACCTCTCTCTCTCTCACTCGGCTCTCTCTCTCTCTCTCTCCTTCTCCGTCCACCGTCCACCGACCACCGACCACTGC
>NC_084899.1:10990000-11120000 GCF_958979055.1 Alnus glutinosa | reverse complement strand
AGTGGAAATATTTTGATATTGATAAGTAGTAAAAAATATAAAAAATAAATAAAAAAATAAAAAGTACATGAACAGTATTGTTATGTAATGTTGATGGACAAACAAACCCAAAGTTACCAAGCCATGCCTTTCAACCACAGACCACATGTCAGAGCCCTTGGTTATTGTGGCAAGTACGGGCAGACCATTTCTCAGTTGTCAAATCAGTTTTACAAGAAACAAATGGACAAAAATAGACTGTTCTTCTAAATTCAACCTAGTTGGATGATTTTTAATTCAGCTATATCAATTCTAATAGCACAGAATTTATCCCAATGCAAACCATAAGAATGTGAGCATCAAAAATAAAAAGCATATTATACCTGCCCATGGTGTGATATTTCTAAGCTGCCAGGTTGGTTTATGAATGGCTCCCCATCTATTTGAACTGGGAAGGGACTGGAAGCATGTATTCTTATGACTGTCCCTTGAGCTAGTCTTCTAGCTTGGGAAAGTCCAACCTGTACAAAAAAAGAAACAAGTGTTACTATCGTCATACAGAATTATTCTTTTCTTTTATACTTGAATTCCCATATCCAGAAATATTTTCAGCAATGAATTCCCATATCCTGACTGCCTATATAAAGGCAAAAGCTATCTCTCTCTTTTCTGATAAGTAAAAAACAAAAAACCAAAAAGACCATACTCTTTATTTGGGTAGGTGAAAAGAAAAAATAAATCTTCAAATTTTTCAGATCTCGCTAGGGGAGTTGGCGATTCAACTACATGAGGGGGTGATTGTCCGGGTACCATGCATTTGTGTAAAGCATGGTTATTTATTATAAGATGCATATAATTTTTTTTTTCTTTTTATCATGCACGTGTTTGTATAAACATCCTCTTTTGATCATGTCTTATGATCAAAGATATAGTAAATATAAATGCAATGCGTTCCAAATTTGGCATTTTAAAAACTACAATAACATTCTCAAAAGGGAAAAATCATATTTAGCCCTTAGGTTTCTATATAGTTTGGATTTAGTCCTTAAGTTTCTAATTTCGAGAATAAGGTCTTTAGGTTTCCCTCATGTTTCAAATTGGTCCTTCTATCCCTTTACCATTTAAGTTAACAGTTTGTCATCTATCACGCGTGTCTCATTTAACACGTCAATGTCCACATTAGCCTTTAATATTAATGTCATGTCACCAAAACCTAATGTAAATTCCATGTAAGCAAGCAGTATATTTAAAAAAAAAAAAAACAAAACAAAACAAATGTTAGTACGAAAAGCTAATCAATTTGAGAAATCAAATAGCCAGATGCAAAAAATGCCTCTGCACAAAATGTGTCTGTGAAGGATATTGTTAAGCCATCTAATTCGAAAAAGGGTTTCCTTCGGCAGGGGTTTCTCAACCCGAGCCCGCTGTGAAAGTTTTTACTCATACCTCGCTTTTAGAGTCGGTCGTGTTGTCATCGACTCTAGATGTAAAGGAAGATGGGGTGGTAGGGATTCCCTCCTCCTTGAGTGGTTGCGTCATCCTACCGTTGAAAAGGATGATGATTTCAAGGTGAATGATTTGTCCCAATCTCAAAAGTGGTCAGTAGGTTTTGGTCTTTCTGGGGAGGTGGTTGTGTGAGAGCAGGGAGATGAGATTTGGGATGGGGAGAATAGACATTCCCCTTACCCTTTGGATATTCTTCCTCCCATCATGGCATTGAATTGGGAGTTGGATAGTATTGAGGACGAGGATACGTCCTTGGCGATTCTGAATGCCTTTGAAGAGGACTTTCTTCGAGAAGTTAAAGTTGCGCGCCCGAAAACCAAAGGTAGGAGGGAGATTTTGAATTTAGTAAGCTTCATTAACTACAGTGATGCAAGTGTGTCCACTCGGCATAGAAAAGACAAGGCTCACATACTGTAGCGGGGAGTGCTTCTTGAGGGTCCGAGTTTGAGGGATTTTGGTATTCGAGGGTTTGTTTGGTTTCTTTCTTTTTGTGGGCTGCTTTGATTGTTCATGTGTCTACTCACTGTATACTTAAGGGTGCCTTACGTTTTTTTAATAATACTTTATTACTTATCAAACAAAAAAATTCATCACTCTTTCGCTCCTCTCAATCTCTGGTCTCCTTCTGGAGCACCTCTAATAACAAAGAAGGGAAAGGTGTTTTGCTAAATTTATGGCTGAAAGACTAGAGTTGCTTAAAAATTATATCTAAGATGGCAAGGTGGAAACCCTTTCTAATAAGATTATCTCAAGCAAGTTATGAATATCTGGCGATAAAACAATATCATTTGTTGATTTTATATGGGAACTCGTACAGAGTATCCCATGAGAGGCAACATCAGATGGTGGGCATTTAGATTTTTTTTCATAGCAATATTTAATAACCAGATGATTGTAAACAATTGGACTTGAAAATGACCTTCAATGAATTTAGATGGCTTGCAATATGCAGCAATTTAGATGGCATTGATATTGGGCTGATGATGTCAACATCCACATATTAAATGAAACACGTGATAGATGGCAAACTGTTAAATTCTTATGGTAGATTGACAGAATGACCTATTAAAAACATGGGCAAAACTTAATGACCTTATTCTTGAAATTAGAAACCTAAGGACTAAACCCAAATTAGATGAAACCCTAAGAGCTAAATATGATATTTTTTCCTTCTCAAAAAGAAAAAAAGACATTTGAAAATGGTACAACATGCACAATTCTTATCGTATGGCATTAACTGGATGGTTACTATTTTTTCTTTTTTTGATAGGTAATTAAGAAAATATCACCCCTACGTACACAGGAATTATACACACGGAACACTAGAAAAGACAAACAAAAAGAAATATCCAACAAAGGAAAAAACAACAAGGCACCCTAACCACACAAAGAAGCCCTAAGCCCGCAAACTAGCCCTGCCTTTACCCCGGCTAGAACTGTTGCCTCTAGCTTTGAAGTAAATAGAGCATTCCAAAAAATTTCCGCTCCATCAACCCCTTCAGATTCGAGACAGAACCCTCATCCTCATCATCCTCCCTAGCTCTGCCTTTAATTAGATAGTTACTAATTGTTGTCCAAAGGTACATACTACATCTAAATCTCTTTCAAAAGAAAAAGAAATGAAAAATTACAATTTAACTCCCCAAACTACCAGCTGTTTTACGAGTGGTCCCCCGAACTACCAACGCTTGGACTCTGACTCCCCAAATTACCAAAACGTTTGAAAAATACCCATTATGGCGAAATATGCCCATAATATCCCTACCACGTGTCATTTTCCAATTAAAAATAATAAATTTTAAATTTTTAAAAAATAATAATTAAAAACAAAAACTAAAAAATTGAAAAAAAAAAAAAAAAAAACTAAAATTTATTTTTTATTTTTTATTTTTCTTTAAAAAAAAATAGAAAGTGGGTGTTTTGGGGTGGCCGCGCAGCCACCCTCGGACCCCTGGGGGTGACTTTCGGGCCACTACAAAATCCAGGCCCTGGGGGTGGCTCGCAGGCGGCCACCTCCCCAAGTGGTGGTAGCCACCCCCAAATACCAATTTTCTTTATTTTTTATAAAAAATAAAATAAAAAATTGTTTTTTAGTTTTTTTTAAAATTTTAAAATTTTTTTTATTTTTTTATTGAAAAATGACACGTGGCAAGGGTATTCTGGGCATATTTTGCCAAAATAGGCTTTTTTCAAAGGCATTGGTAGTTTGGGGGGCCAGAGTGCAAGCATTGCTAGTTGGGGGGCTATCCGTGAAACGGCTGGTTGTTTGGGAGGCTAAATTGTAATTTTCCCAAAAAAAGAAAATTATTCAGCTTTTTCTTTTTTGCATGACTAGTGATCTTTGATCTCTCATCAGCACATAAAGAAATAAAAATTTGGGGGGGGGGGCCGAGGGGGGGTTGAAAACAAAGATAGCAAAAGGCCAAAGTCAAGGTGTTTCTGTTTGGGGGCAGAGTTCAAGCGTTGATAGTTGGGGGCTATCCATGAAACGACTGGTAGTTTGGGAGGTTAAATTATAATTTTCCCAAAAAAGAAAATTATTCAAGCTTTTCTTTTTTGCATGACTAGTGATCTACCTCTCATCAGCTCATAAAGAAATAAAAAATTTGGGGAGGACCGAGGGGGGCTTGAAGACAGAGATAGCAAAAAGCAAAAGTCAATGTGTTTTTGTTTGCTATACAAGCAATATGCTTACTTGAAATTGTCAAAACCTTTCAGAAAGTGCGTGTGGTGGGTATCGTGGTGTGTGGGAGAGAGAGAGAGAGAATGGGAGTTTTTTTTTTTTTTTTTTTTTTTTTTTTTTTTTGGGGGGGGGGGGGGGGGGGATAATCAAATAACTAGAAAATATGTTTAAAATTTTTGGACATTCAAATACATATATAGGGGTGGGCAAAATATCCAACTACCGCCATCGACCGCCTACTGAGTCTACCGACTTATTTCGATTCTCTAGTCGGTATAAATTTTTATTCCAAAAGTCAGTTCGGTTTGGTAGTAGGTATAGCTAATTTTAAACCAATGAACCGAACCAAACCAAACCGGCACTTTGGATAGAAACAACGTCGTTTCATTTAATCATTTAAAAAAAATAAATAAATCAAATCAAATCAAAACGACATTGTTTCATTAACCGATTATTAACCAACTGCCTTTTAACCGACTTAACCAACCACCTTTTAACCGACTCACCACTTTATAGGTTGTCGAAATGAAGTCGGTGAATTAACCGACATAACCGACTTATCGGTTAACCGAACCGAACCAATACCCACCCTTAAATACATATACTAGCAAAGTTAGATGAAGAAGAATGTTTAATATTGCATCATTCATTATAAACAAACAAACAAAGTAATTGTAAAGCACATATAGAATCTGTAATAAACAGAACATGCTTACTTCGAGAAGCACACAATATAAGAAGAATCACAGACCTGAAGTTTGCCAAGGTGCCATGCTCCACAAACACATACAACCTCAAGCAATTTATCATGCATGGACTGCAGAGTAAAATCATCATCATGCTCATAGTCATTTTGCCAAAGATCTACTCCACCCATATAGCTGCCAATGTTGAGCACAATTAAACCCTCAGAATCCTGGGGTGGGAAAAGGATTAGAAAGGCAGCAATTACAACAAGAGAAAAAAAATAAAATAAAATTGAATTTGGCAATAGTGTACCTTTGGAATGTCAATGTCTTTCCCGTCGACTTCAAGGCAAACTCGCCATGGTAAATCAGCACAAGTTCTATCCATTATATCCCTGGCACCTTCTTTGGCATATCGTAATTTATTAACAAACTGTTCGTGAAATATTAGTCAGCAAATGCCAAATACATGCAAAGCATAATAAAGATACAAACCTCTCTATGAACAACTATATTTAAATTATCATTTACATTCTCCCAACAAGTAAAGAACAAAAAGAATAAAAGATTAACTGAAACCACTTCAGTTCTAGTAGCTAATATATGTTTTTTTGTTCTGTTTTTTTTTTTCTGATAAGTAATAAATTTTATAAAAAAAAAACGTAAGGCGCCCCTACGTACACATAAAGTATACACAAGAACAATTAAAACTGCCCACAAGAAGAAACCCAAATAAACCCTCAACCCTAAGACCCTCAACCCACATGGAGCATACACACTACAATACATGAGCCTTGCCTTTCCCACGCCGAGAAGACACGCTTGCATCGCCGTAGTTAATAGAGCTATTTAGATTCAACACCTCCCTCCTACCTTTGTTATTTGGACGAACAAACTTTACAATCCGAAGAAGGTCATCTTCATTGGCATCCTGAAACTCCAAGGTGGGATCCTCAACCTCCTCACCATTCGACACCCCATCCTTGTTATCGGCGGGAATGCCTGAGGAGCTACAACCCAAATAGAAGGGAGAAACGACCGTCACTACATGCAATTAAGGACCATCCACAAAACCTTCCTGGTCACTAACTTGCGCTGAAGAAACCTCCGACAGCTGCTGGGGGTGAGGGACTGCCAGAGATGAACATCCCCGAGACCTAGAGGGCCTTGGCTTCAGAAAACCCTGCCGGAGAAAACCCACATCAACACTCGTCATGGTCTGGGTCTTCTTAACAGACTGTGACTTGTTAATCTAATAAATGTCTTGATAGTCAAAATTTTTTGATAAGTTAGATCAAGGAAACTTGGTGTGCTCTATAAATTGGACCTAGAGAAGGCCTGGGATCATGTTAATTGGGAATTCTTGTTGTATTTGTTGAGGAGATGTGGCTTAAGAGAGTTAAAGAGCTTTGGATAGCTCATTACATTTCTACGGTGCGTTTCTCCATTCTTATTAATGGATCTCCCTTTGGTTTCTTTTGCAATTCTCGTGGCCTAAGACAAAGGAATCCTTTATCTCCTCTGTTGTTTGTGGTTGTCAATGAGGATTTGAGTAGGATGATGTCTACCACAATGAATAGGGGCTCTTATCAGGTTTTTCGGTTGGGTCGAGACATAATGATGATCATCTAGTGTCTCATCTTTTATGTGCAAATGATACCTTGATCTTTTGTGAGACAAATCATGATCATCTCTTTCATCTGCTTTATCTCTTTGTATGTTTTGCAGCGATTTCAGGGTTGAAGATTAACGTATCCAAATCAGAATTAGTCCCCATTGGCGATGTGGATGATGTAGGAGGTTTGACTTGTACCCTTGGTTGTAGGGTGGCCTCTTTGCTAATGAAATATTTAGGTCTTCCTTTGGGAGCTTCGTATAAGGCTAAATCATGGGATGGTATTGTTGAAAAAATGGAATGTCATTTGGCTGGTAGGAAGATGCTTTAGTTGTCTAAGGGTAGTAAGTTGACACTTATTAAAAGCACTATCTCCAATTTGCCTACTTATTATTTCTCCCTTTTCCCATCCCCGTAGGTGTTTCTAACTAGATTGAGAAACTTCATAGGGATTTTTTGTGGGGTGGAGTTGGTGACAAGTTCAAGTTCCATTTAACCAGTTGGTCGAAAATTTGTTCCCCTAGTTTGGGGGCTACAAACCTGATTCAGTTTAATAGAGCTCTCTTGAGAAAATGGTTGTGGCGTTATGCTACGAAGAGGGAGGCTTTGTGGAGATCGGTGGTGGAAACCAAATATGATGGCATGAGAGAAGGTTGGTGTTCCAATGAGGTAGTGGGGCCCTTCGGAGTGTGGGTGTGGAAAAACATTAGGAGGCAGGGAGTTTTTTTCTGGATTTTTCAAATATGAGGTGGGAGACGCTAAGATTAGGTTTTGCCATGATTTGTGGTGCGGGGACCATTCCTTGTAGGCGACTTTTCCATAATTGTTCAATATTGCTCGCTGTAAGGAGGCTTGGGTGGCAGATCTTGTGCAGTTTTCTAATGGCAATCTTCAGTGGAATATATCATTTACTAGATCAGTGCATGATTGGGAGGTGGACTTGGTCACTTCGTTCTTTGATCATTTGTACTCTTTTAGATTAAGACAAGGCATCGAGGATAAAATTTGTTGGATCCGCTCTAAAAGGCGGACGTTTGAAGTAATATCTTTCTATCATGTGCTTTGGCTCCCATTTTCCTTGGAAAAATATTTGACGACTTTAGGAAAAATTCTAACTTTTGATAATTTACGCAAGAGGAATATTATTGTGATGGAGTGGTGCTATATGTGTAAGACTTGTGGAGAGTCCATTGATCATTTGTTCCTACATTATATGGTTGCTACAGAATTGTGGAGTACGATATTGCAGCTATTTGATGTTGTGTGGGTTATGCTGCGATCAGTGATAGAGAGATGTTGGCAAGTTGGAGGGGGGCAAAGGGACAACCGGTTGTTGGTGCCAATTTAGAGAATGACTCCATTGTGTTTGATGTGGTGTCTATGAAAGGAACGAAATGGGCGCAGTTTTGAAGATTATGAGATTGGTTCTATTAACTTGAAGAAGTTGGTGATACAAACCTTGTTTTATGTAGAGAGTGACGCTTCAGTTTATGTCTGAGTGTTCTTATTCTGATTTTTTAGATTTGTATTCTTCTTTCTCATTAAATTAGGGGTATCGTGTATACATTATGTGTACTTTGGATTGCGCTCCTCTACGTTTTTTTTTTTAAATATACTTTATTTATCAAAAAAAATAAAAGGCACCTTCGAGAGTGGCATTCTTTGTGTAGACGACAGTGTCAAGGAAGATCATAACTTTGGATAACCTAAGGAAGAGGAACGCCATAGTGGTGGATTAGTGTTGTATGTGCAAGAGGAGTGTGGAGACCATAGGTCATCTTCTTCTACACTAAAGTGGTGTGAGAGTTATGGATTTTGATTTTGTCTTTTTGGTGTCTAGAGGGCCCCAGAAGGGTGGTGGAGTTGTTGGCTAGCTAGAGAGGTCAGTTGGGAAGCTGTACCATTTAAGAAGATTGGAGAATGGCCCATTTGTGCTTAATGCAATGCATTTGGAAAGAGTGGAACGTGATAAGCTTTGAAGATTGGGAGATTTTAGTGGCAAAGCTAAAGACCATTATGTTCAAATCCCTTTATGCTTGGATAGCGGCGTTCAATAGTCCACACTTCTCTAGTTTTACTGAATTTTTGGACTTCTCTTCTTTCTCTCCCTAATTGGAAGTCTCTCTTGTATACTTTATGTGTACTTAAGTTGCACCTCTTTGCGCTTTCTAATGAGATTGATTTACTTTTTCTTTTTCTTTTTTTAAAAAAAAAAAAAAAAAAAAAAAGAGAAGCAAACAGGTTTTATTCTTAAAGTCAAACATGTATTGCAATTGATACATGTCGCACTTATTGTCGAGTCATTCCTGGTTGCAGCCAAGATTCATAAAAAACAAGTTCAATAGGCAAGACACACCAGCCACACTAGCGTCCCAGTCCAAGAAGAATACATTAACTAGAGATATCTTTTAGCCTTATAGCATGTAATGTATAGATCTTTAAAAGTGTAGGTCGAATAAGCAGAAAATTCAATAAATTAAATATTTAACATAAATAGGATGAACAGAAAGAACTATAACTACCTGACTACAGAACTTTTCTGGATTTATCTCCCGAGTAACATGAAATTCATATGCAACCTTCGCATCACATCCAATACCTAGAAAAAAAAAAAAAAAGTGGGGGTGGTCAGAAAGATCCAAGAAACAAGCACTAAAAATAGTGAACTTCAGAGAAATACCTAAATAGTTCATCATGAACTTGGATTGCACTTTATTAAAATTGCCTTCGGGATTTTCTTCTCTAATATTTACTTTCCAGCGATCTAGCATTGTAACTGCAGCATGATTAATGTTCTGCAAATGTGTGGTCAAGCCACCTTGTCCATCAACCGTAGAAAAACCTCTTCCCCACTGCAGTACCCTTGACAAATCATTTCCTGTACCAAGTGGAAGAATAGCAACAGGTGGAGGTGATTCAAAATTGTGCTTCTCGATCGCATCAAGGACCCATGAAACGGTGCCATCTCCACCACAGACCAAAACCTTAAAATATTGTACATTACTGAACAAATCTAAACCCACCTCAGGGCCCTGAGAAGCACTCAATTCAAAAATCTGCAAATGGGAACAGAACTCAGCCAAATATCCTAATCACATTATCATAATATTTAATCAAAGACAATTCATAGAGAAGAGAGAGAGAGAGAGAGAGAGAGATTGTGATGACAGTAAATGAGTAACAATTTCTATATTTTTAGGCTATTGTTTTCTTACAGGTCTCCTTACGAGGAAATGACTCAATATTGAAATTTATGAATAAGACAAAAAAAAATCAGACCATTTTTATGGTAATAGATTCATTTAGGATCACCCACTACAAATCATAGAATGATATGGCTATATTCATACCCTAACAGAGGCTTCTTGGTACCACTAAACTGTCCAATGAGACAGTTAGCATTCACAAGATGAGATGCATAGGAGGAAGTAGTGATGGGACCAAATTATTTGTTTAGTTAACAACTTTAATCCAAAAAGAAGTCAGTGGAGCCAAAGAATCATTTACATGCGGACAAAACAGTTTACCATATATTGAGAAAATCGATTGAGTTATTTCTGGGAACCTACTAGTCATCCTCACATAGCTTTGTAGCAAGAATTAAACTGCATTTAAGCATATGCAGGGTAAAGAATAAAGAATTTTGCACTTCTTATGATCGTGCTGTAATTGTTGGAGAGCAAACAGGGGAGTTGTGGACCCAAAATGGGTCTTCAACAAGCGGAAAGAGCCAATTTGCTATAACGTGTAATGCGCAACAGCAATTAGCAAGAATATAATACAGCCAGGCCTAGGTATTTTCGACAAAAGTCATTGTTTCACATAAACCGTAACAAGATTGATAGCTACTAAAGAGCTCAAAAATCACCTGCACAGGGTTTAATAGCATGTTCAGTCTCCTCCGAAGAGTAGGCCCATCTTGACCTCCACTCCTGGCATTTATAAATACCAAAAGAGGTCTTGCATCTTGCGGCAAATCAACCAGTGCATATTTCTTGATTTGACAATAGGTGGCAGTTCCGTTTTTTCTTTGTCTTAACCCATTATGGATGCCCTTTACACTGAGTGCTTTGCCATCCTTCTTTTTGTAATCAATATTCAAATCAACACTGGATCTCTTCAAATCAGCAAGGCCATTAAACACATAATCCACAACTGTATCAGGCACTGAGGCATCTTGCAACTTACTATTAACAGAACGACTGCTTCCATGTTTGCTGCCGTGGTTCCTTCTTTTAATCTGACCACGAACAGAAGAAGATATAATTTCCTTTGTTATAGAAGTTAGCATGCCAACTCCACTGTTTGCTTCATCAACTTCCTTCACGCGGAGTGGAGAAAGAATAGTCCTTTTAAGAGAACCCAGATCACAAACATCACCAGATTCTTTCTCCATTTTTGCATGACATTTGACATGAATGAGGCGCTGACACCATAGGCAATGCCATGTAGGAGATGCATCAAGAAAAGGAACACCACATGGTTCATCACAGTAAAAACAGAAAGCAAACACATCAGGATTATCATCCATATTAACCCATCTTTCTGACCAGTGGTGTCGAACATGGTTAAGACCGGCTTGTGCCACACACTTACAATCCTTTGCTGCAAACTGAGAACAATTAAAATGAGCTGCTACACCACAGACAGAGCAACGATGGACAGGAGTAAGTGATGAAGCTTTTGTACCTAAATTTTGAGGAGACACCAAGGAAGACAAGCAAACACAGCACATGGATGGCTCTTCACCATAAGCAAAATCTTCCATCCACATATGATGTGATAGGGGGACTTTCAGATTCTTCCAAAAATTTTTCTTTGCTGTCGCAGCAGCTTTAAACCATTTTAGAGACGTCCTTTTTTGCCACTTGAGAAATGCATATATAACAGCCAGAAGCCCAAATGATCCAGTGACAAGACATCCAAACACAAATGGATAGTAGGCATCGGAGCTGGTCAGCAACCGTACAAGTGAATTGCCCAAATAAATCATGAGGGAGCCTGTCAATTTCAGTTTTGTTTCGCAGCTGACAGATTTGATGGTATCCAGCTCCAAGCAGATTGTGCATACAAAAGCTGATCATATGAAAACAATACAATTCATGAGAAAAAACATACAACAACACATAGAAAGAGAAAGCACATCAAACAACAGGGCCTCAGAATTTATAAATATTGTTACTGCACAAAAGAATATGAGGCCTGGCAATCAATGCTTTCCTTTACTTAACATCCAAGATATGAGCTAAAGTTTGGACCACCTTAAACCTCTTTTTACTTTTTCAATTTTGTTTCTTGGAAAATTGAATAACGTAAGCCAGAATTAGCTGCATCAAAATCAAGCACGAAAATTCAATGCTAGTTTTCGCAAGCAATTAAACCAAATATTCACATATGAGGGCACTAGCAGATGAATAACATCACAGGAATCAAATTCTATATAATAAAGTATCTGATCCCTGGAAATTCAGATCTGACAAATTAAACAATATAATATATCTATAAAAATGAAAATGAATAGAAGGAATCAATCAAGAATGAATAATACCTCGAGAAGAATACCTAGAATTCAGAATGCGATTGCGTTTGTGTTTGGGAGAGAGGATTTTCGCTTTGAATGGAAGAAAATCCTCAGATGCGAAGAGAGAGAGAGAGAGAGAGAGAGAGAGAGAGAGAAAGAGCCTCCCGCTGCTTCGATATGCCCGTCTGTGGTTAATGTTAAAAATATATAAGCAATAAAGAATACTAAAATAAAATTATAAAATAGAATGAAGAGGGAAAAGGGCGGGACTTTCCCTGCGCAACAAACGCGGCTTGCCTTTTGGAACGGCCGTAGGACCCTAGGAATGTGGGGTCCATATCCGTGTCTCCGTGTGCGCTATGTCGCTCTTTCATATCTTGCTTTGCTTCAGAGATTCCTACATGTCGGCACGTTCCGTGTCCAGATTCTGAATCTAGAGACGGTCTGTTTTTTTTTTTATTATTCAAAATTTAAAAAAATAAATAATTCCCTAAGGCAAATAAGATTAATGATATGGCGTGACTTTAAAAAATTGTTTGTACCAAAAAGAAACACTGATCATTTTGACCGGATAAGAATACTCCCAAATCTAGGACCTTCATTGGACCAACCAACCTCTTGGGATTAAGGAATTAGGAATATTGATGAAGAGTCCAAGGCATCCAATCCATTTTTCTTAGAAGCTAGTAGAGGTGGAAGAAAATTATTCATGATTGGGGGTGGGACTCTGTGAGAGTGAGCGTCACGCCAAGCAACTTGAAGCTACTCGCTTGTTCCAGTGGACTCTGATTTTTATATGGGATTTCTTCATCATGTCTACAAGTTGATTTTTGTAGTCAGACAATAACATTCACCGCTATACTTTGGGTCAACTGGCAAAAGTGAAGAAGCAATTGGAAGAGAGATTTATGTTTTCGGTGTCCCATTGCCGTGGAAGACTGGAGAGGAATTCATAAAGTCGACCGCCCAATGGATGATTGGTTAGATTATTCGCATCCAGATCTTCAAAATTTTCTTCAATTTTAAAAAATCACTCCACTTTTTCTATGTTGAAGAATTACTTTTGAAAAATATTCTACATTCCATTCTTTATTTTTCTCTAGATCTACTACTCCATTAATTAAAATATTGATTTTCCTTTTCTCTTTCCTTCTTTTTCTTCTTTCACTCCATTTACTCCGCATGCAGCAAAACACAGTTTAGTCTAACTACAATGACCAAGAAACAAAATAATATCCATAATACTAAAAGTACACCCAATGGCTTACGTATATCTCAATTTAGAATAATTAACCAAAACTCAGTTTATCTAGTTTAGCTAATGAATTTTAATAGGCACCATACATCCGATTATTTATTCTTAATTCTATATTATCTAGACGAGATATGATCTTTTACTACCCTAAAACACAAACGGTTATATTTGTCAACCGTCATTTTATTAAAACGGTCATTTTTTAACGCAAATTTTTCAATGGTCATTTTTTTCTCAAACAGCCATTTATTTCTTATTCTAGTGACAAATTAATCTATGATGTGGTAAAATTGATCAAAGTTTTTTATTTGTTTTGGATTAATGAAATTTTATAGAAAGAAACACAAGTACAAAACACTGAATGAAAACTTGAACAAAACTACTTTCAGCATCTTAACCATAACATACAACCAGTAACCAGCTATCTACCAAAGACCCTTAACACCCAATACAAAGCATATCAAAATACAAAAAACTAACCTTATAAAATAGAAACAAATCAAAGCTAATAATCTCCGACATACTACCTTAACTATCTAAAATTCAACCCCTAGATCAATATAACAATAAATTCTCAATTCCCAAACAAACACCGACACCAAGGCACCTCCACATTCATTCTCAAGCTGGGCAGGCCTCCACAGTAGTGGGCTGGGTCTCGAGCTCAAGCAACGCCATGAGGCACTGTCATTGGAGCAGATCAGCGGTGGATACAAGGAGCGACTGGCTGCCCGATGCGGCAAGCAAGTCTCCGAGGGGCATGAAAACAAGGAGGAAGAAGAAGAAGACCAAGCCGAAGAACGCCGCGGAGACGAGGTCCAAGAGCCGCCATTGCCAAGGGCTTCGCTTTGATGTAGGCAAATTCTGGTGACCCATTTCTCTTTTCTTGGATCTGATCAAATGGGCATTTGTAGGTCTGAATGATTTCGTGTGGGATTGTAAGGTTTTGTTGGATTAGAGGACTCTCTGTTTTGGTGTGTTTTTGTTGAAAGATGATCAATCACACATAGAGATATTTGAAGTATTGGATTTCTAGGGTTATTATTTTTGGTGTTTGAAGAGACGGTCAGTGTTAAAGTGTCCCACATCGCTAAGATTTCCTTCACCTGGGCACTTTATAAGCCATGGTGTCCGCTTCTCTCTCAAGGCGTCTTTTGAGAGTGAGTAAGGCTCATGGACTTTTACATGGTATCAGAGCCACAGGTTTCTTGCGATGATGGGTCTTTCCTTCCCGTTGTTGTCCACGTATTTGGCCATTAGTTGCCACACGTGAGGGGGCGTGTTAAAGTGTCCCACATCGCTAAGATTTCATTCACCTGGGCACTTTATAAGTCATGAACACCCCTCCTCTCTTAAGGCGTCTTTTGAGAGTGAGTAAGGCCCATGGACTTTTACATGGTATCAGAGCCACAGGTTTCTTGCGATGATGGGTCTATCCCTCCCGTTGTTGTCCACGTGTTTGGTCATTAGTTGCCACACGTGAGGGGACGCGTTGAAGTGTCACACATCGCTAAGATTTCCTTCACCTGGGCACTTTATAAGCCATGGTGTTCCCTCCTCTCTTAAGGCGTTTTTTGAGGGTGAGTAAGGCTCATGGACTTTTACAGTCAGAACAAAGAGAAGATGAGAAAAGAAAATGAGCTCAACGCTACAGATAGAGACAGATAGACGCAGAGATGAATGAAAGAAGTGGGAGAGAAGATGAGGGAAAGGGAAAGTTGGAGGGAAAAGGGGAAAAAAAAAAAAAGCAATCGTAATTTTCGCCCATGTAGCGTTGTACTATTCACAGATCTAAGTAAATTTATTCTAGCTTTTGAGTGTGTTTTAAACCTTTTGTTTAGCTATTTTAGCATAAAGTTGCAAATAGTTAATCTATTGGGAGTGCTCTAAACAATTTTTTACCAAAAAAAAAAATTAAAAAAAAAAAAAAAAACAATTATTCATAACATCAAACAACAATCTCTTTCCTCTTTTTCTTCTTATGTTCTATTTCCTCATCAACCAAACATAGTTACGTTTGTTTACCTTGTTCTTGAACCACATGCGGTTGCAATCATATGTAGGGCTAATGGCAAAGTGGTTGAGGGGCGGAACTAGGAATTTAGATATGGGGACTAAATTTTAAAAAAATAAAATAAAATAATAATAATAATTAAAAGGAGGGGTAAAAATTTGATTTAAAAATAATCATAACATATGGGTATTTAAAAAAAAAAGGTTAAATACGTTTTTAGTACTTGAGTTTTGAAAACTTTATTTTTTGATACGTGAGTTTCAATTCACATCACAAATAATACCTCCGTTTTGGGAAAAGACCAAATTAGTACCTTAATCAAGTTTTCCGTCTAAATACTAACGGTCCGCCTTGTCATTACCACTTAGCACGACTAGGAACAAGACACATGTCCCTTGCGACACATCAGCACCCACATAATTGTCAAATTACCCACATCTTTAAAAATTAAAAATTATATATATATATATATATATATATATATAAAAAAAGAGGGACCGGCCAAGGAGCCACCCCTCCTCCTCTTCTTCTTCTTCTTCTTCTTCTTCTTCTTCTTCAATTTTTTTTAAATTTTATTATTTTTAATTAATTTTTAAAGATGTTAGTGATTTGGCAATTATGTGGGTGATGACGTGTCACAAGGGACACGTGTCGTGTTTTTAGTGGTGCTAAGTGGCAATGACGTGGCAGACCATTAGTTTTTGGATGGAAAACTTGACTGAGGTACTAATTTGGTCTTTTCCCAAAACGGATGTACCATCTGTAATGCGAATTGAAACTCAGGTATCAAAAAATAAAGTTTTCAAAACTCAGGTACTAAAAACGTATTTAACCCAAAAAAAAAAAAAAAAAATGAAAACATTTTGGACTTGGTGTGGTGACCTGATTCAAATGCATAGCATTTTTTCTTTTAATCATGCCAACACAAAGGTTGGGAGACTACACACACATCAAGCTAATACACAATATCAAGGCTACACAATATAGCACAAACATGAACTCGATATCAGACTTTCCTAACACTACAGCGAAAACATAATAACATGAGAGAGAATTTACACATGATACATCAGAGTTGATATAAATATTTATGTGATTGAAGCTTGTGCATTGTATCTTTTACATACAAATTTTTGAAAGCAAAAATATATCAATAATAAATTAAATCACTCACAATAAATCGAATCTTTGTAGAACAAGGCTATAGAGAGGGTGTCAAACCTCAATGACTGCAAGAGTGTTGTTATTAAGTTTATGAAGATTAAAAACAACTAACGAAAAGATTGTGGATTTTGTTTTTGACTAAAGTGAATAAAATAAATGTAACAAATAATTGCAATATAAGAGAGAGAGAGAGAGAGTAGAGTATTGAATTCACCGCTATAAACAAGAAATTACCTTATTATAAGTATAATCCATCTTTGGTTGGTACGGACCATCCACTTAACCACTAAGATGCAGTACGACCTGTCTTCAATAGGTGTGAATTATCTAATTCTTTAATAGGATATATACAATCAATGGAATAGCATAACTTATCTTCGGTTGGCACAGACCATCTACCTAAATTACACTAAACCAATGTGTAATACGATCCGTCTTCCCTAGGCATGGCGTATCTAATCCTCTTAATCATACGTCACAATTAAACCCGTTGTATAATCATCATTCTCATAATCACACAAAATAAGATGATTTGAGTTCAATAAAGGCAAAAAGCTTTCTAAGACAAGAGAAGAAGACTTTGAATTTAAGAATAATTGCATTAAAATATGAAGAACAATATCAAATTGTAACAATTCTCATAATTATACAACCAACATGCATAAACCGAAATTCTCTAAATTAAAATACAATCAAACCATTGTACTTGGATAGGGCTACATCAATATCCTACGAAGGATTTTAGCCGCTCATGACGTTGCTGAGATGGCCTTCTGCCATGATTACTCATCTTTAACTCTTCAAGCCTTCAAGAAGTATTTTACTAAATTTGCTCTAGGTAGCAGTATGTCTTTCTTCAATGTTTAGAGGCCTATTTATAAAATTTAGGAGAACCCTAGAAGCCCTAAAAATCCTAGAAAAATCAGAACTTAGTCTCTTAGTCCAAGTAGCAGATTGAAAATTCAATCCAAGAAGGACAAGGATACCAAATTCGTCCAGATTTTTGGTTCTATATTGTGTGATGATTTTGGCATAGTAAACGTCCAAATTAGGAAAAACCTATTTCAGACATTTTTTTTTTCATTAGCTTTCCAATGCCGCTAATGTCACTGCAATCCAATACTTGAGCAAAAAGTTATGGTTAAAATACAGATATGTGTTCATTTTGGAATCTTTCCAATAATAATATATTTTGCCGATTTCTCTTTTCTGTAGCAAACAAATCCAAAATTGAATTGGATTATCTTTCCAAGATTGAGCTTGCAGATTTCAATATTCTTGCAGTCTTTGTTCTAAGCTTGGAATTTAATGGATTTTAAGTGTTGTTCTTCCAAAACCTGCAAAATACAAAAACAATACAAAATATTAGACTATAACAAAACTAAGAGATTAACATATGTGAGTTAAGGGGTTTGAATGTGTAACATTCAACACTTATCACACCCCCAAACTTACATATTGCTAGTCTCTTTACAATACAAAACTGAAAATAATAACTAAAATAATAACCACTCTATCTCCTCTATCGTGGGAAACACGATTGCATTTAACATATGCAATAAGCATTTTAAACCCATAGGACTTCCTAGTGGACGAGTGAAGTCTAATGAGGGTTTGCCAGGAATGATACCCACAAATATTATGCAAAAATTCATGTTATCCAAAAGAGTTAAGTTTGACAACAACAATGATTCTCATTCATTAGCAATCTTAACAAGATATACTCCATCTTCAAATCATTTAAGAATTTCAAAGTCTACACATTTACCAAAGGCTGATTGTGGCATCACAAGTCCAAATTGTGTAAAGTGAACTAACACGCAATTTATAAGGCTTAAATTAATTCCAATGTGTATGATTCAATACCTCAAAATTCACTTGGATCCCCATTAGATGAAACATGGTGATAAGGACTATAACAATATGAACATGGTTCATGGGGTGTTGGAATGCATCCCCACATGAACTAAATTAACAAAAATAAAATAAAATAAAATAAAGGAAAATAAAAACAAAAATTGAAAACAAAATAGAATTAAAGAAACCAAAAATTAAAAAATAAAATAAAATAAAATAAAAACAGAAAAGAGTCAAGTTAAATTCAATATTTAACACTTAATAACATAACCGTTTGTAGTCCCCAACAACGGCACCAAAAATTGATGTGGTCGTTTTGTGTACAAAAATATCAATAATAAAATTACAACTCGCAATAGTACTAATCCTTGTAGGATAGGGCTATGTTGAGGGTGTCGAACCTCAAGGACTGCGTAGGAATTGCTATCAAGTTTTGCAAAATGAAATATAACTTAATTTAAAATATGTTTGATTTTTGTTTTCTATAAATAAATGCATAAAAGTAAAAGACATAAATTTAAAGAGAGCATGGATGAGATAAAGAATAGAGGATTGATTTCACCACTCACCGCATAACAATGGTCAATCATAAATTAACAAGGAAAATTAATTTTATGCATGATATAGGGCTCGTCTCACTCGAGTAGTCAAGAAATTACCTTTAAAGAATAAGTATAATCCATATTCGGTTGGCACGGACTGTCCACCTAACCACTAAGATGCGGTACGACATTTCTTCCCTAAGTATGGATCATCTATGTCTTTAATAGGATACACACAATTAAAAGGAATAGTATAACTCATCTTCGATTGGTACGAACTATCTACCTACATTACACTAAACTAGGGTGTAGTACAATCTGTCTTCCCTAGGCATGGCCCATCTAACCCTCTTGTTCATATGTCAATTAAAACTGTTGTATAACAATCATTCACATAATCACAGAAAATATGAAGGATTGGGTTCAATCAATATAAAAGACTCTGAGACAAGATAAGAAATTCATAATGATTGAATATAAATATTAAGATCAATTCTCACAGTTATACAACCATCATGCATATAGAAAATACCAAATTAAAATACAATTAAACTATTGTTACTTGGAAAGGGCTACATCAACACCCTTTTAAGAATTTAGCCGCTCATCGTGGTGCTGGGATGGCCTCCTTCCATGTTCTTCTCCTCTTTAACTTGTCAAGCCTCCAAGAAGAATTTTCTGTTTAAAGTTAAGTACAAGCACAAGTACACTTTCTCTTGAAGCTTAGAGGTCTATTTACAAAGACTAGAAGAGGCCTAGAAGCTCTTGGAATTTCAGAAAAATTGTCTCTTGAGTCTTCTTGTCCAAGTATGATATTGAAACTTCAATCCAAGTAGGAAAAGGATTCCAAATTCGTCCAGAATTGCGGTCTTTTATGGCGGGGAAATTTGGGCATAGTAAAGATCCGAATTAGGGAAAAGTTATTTCTGATATATTTGTTTAATTGTTTATTATCTTTCCAACGCCACCAATTTCATTATAATCCAATATATGAGCCAAAAGTTATGATTAAAATACTGAGACATGTGCAGAATCCAAATTTGAATCCAATCCGATTTTGACTCTTAGTGGAGAAATTCCAATTTAATCCTTCACTTGATTTGATTAAATTTAACCACATCATATAGGTCCTCTATTATGATTGGTTACGCTTAAACATATCTTCTAAGTCTTCTCAAAATGTGTTTTAAGCCCAAAATCAATGGAATTAATTGCATCTTTATTTAAAACTTGAAAACAATAAAACAACATAAAATCAAACAAATAATAATGCTAAGGAATTAACATATGCAAGTTAAGGGGTTTGATATACAACATTCGACGCTTATCAAAGACCCTTGCGATTGATGAGGTTCTTGAAGTAGCTGCTATCAAAAGCAATAGGAGTTTGGAGGTCTAGGCACAAAATTGTCGTTCCTTGAGCTAATAGTTTGTCCCCAAGAATCTAATTGGGGATCATATATCTTGATATCCCGTTTGGCAGAGGAAGGGGGCACTGGTCTGACGATGCGCTACTTGAGAAGACAGATCTGCTTGAAGACGTTGGAAAACATCTAAATGTTTGTTCAGATGGGTGTGGTGCTAATGCTTTTAGCTTAAAGTATTTTGGTGCTCTGATTTGATCTTGTAACTTGTTATTAGTGAGCACAAAAGACTTGGTTTACACCAGTGAGTATAACTTTTATCATGTATGGGCAAAAAACCAATAGGTTTTTTCCTTCCAATGAGAGGTTGACACATCAGCATCAAACAAGAAAAACAAGTGTTAGCAAAATATTGGATCTAACCCTTCTTTCACTCTTATAGTTTGAAAAAAAAAAAAAAAAAAAACCATCCTAGCCACCGCCCACCCAGATGCCGCCACCATTGTCCCACGCCAGAAACCGCCTCTAGTTCCGCCACTCCTTCACCGGTAAGTTTAACCTCTCTCTCTCTCTCTCTCTCCGACAGTATCCTCTAGTTTCAGTAGTTCTTCTTCCTCAAGCAATTTTTGCCTTTTTCTCACACTATTCATTTTGGTTTTTGTGAAATATGAGTTTAAAATGTTTTTTTTCGTTTAAACCATGTCCAGCAACAGAGCACTTGGAAGGTTTTCTCTTTTTTCTGGTCACTCTCTGTTTGGTTGCTCAGTAAATAGGAGTAAAATAATATCAAATCTTGTATTCTCTCCTGCTTTCTAATAACTTAAAACTTTTTAGTGATTAACCTCAACTTGGAATTGTAAGGATTTCATTGATTTTCCTTATTTTTTGCTGATTTTATTTTGTGTGAAATATATCCCCCTTTTTTGTCGGTTTCGTTGAAATTGTCAAGCAACGCGTCGCTAAGGTTTATTTCTTGATTACTCTCTATTTGGTTACTCAGAAAATTGTAGGAAAATAATATCAAAACTCAAAATCCGCTGAAAAAGTCCACAGCAGCCGCCGAAAACAACTAAAACCACAGAAAATTTCCAAATTTTGCCGGATACATGCAAACGTCGCCGGAATCATCACAAAAGGCAGCCAGGAACTCAAAACTCGCCGGCTTCACAAACTTCAACCTCCAAAGGGCAAATGACAAGCACCCACGCCACAAACAACGCTGGCAAGCACTGGTTTCGATTGCAACAATGATAGGAATCACTACAGACGCCACTAGGAGACAAAAAAAAATAATAATAAATAAATAAATAAATGAAACATTTAAACACCACAAATCTGCCGGAACTCGCCGAAAAACACCACAGCAGCCGCCGACAACCACTGAAGTGGTTGTCAATCTAGAAATTGGAGATGATTTAGAGGTGGTCGTCGAGCTAGAAATTGGCGGAAACCATAAAGAGAGAGAGAGAGAGAGAGGTTGAACTTGCAGGTGGCGGCGTCTGAGGTGGGTGGTAGCTAGGAGGTTTTTTTTTTTTTTTTTTTCTTCTTGTTTTTTTTTTTTCAAGACTAAAAGAGTGAAAAGATTAGACCCAGTGCTTTGCCAACATTTGCTTTTTTTGTTCCAGGCTGATGTGTCAATCTCTTATTAGTGGGCATAAAACCCTTGTTTTCTGCCATGACTGGACAGAATGGGCTCTCTAATACCAGTTGCCTGTAAAAGTTAAACTCTTTTCTCTTAATTATTTATCAGAAGAAAGAAATGGAACTTGTGGACTTTTCTGTCAAACTAAATGAACAAATAAAACATAGAAAACATTGGATTCAGATGTGGTGTACAAGTACAACCACTCTTTTACAACGTCAATAAAAATTTGGCACGTCAGGTAAAAACACGAAATAAAATGAAAATGAAAATACTGGATGGTGGTATCTCTCTCCCTCACATCTCCCTTTTGAAATTCGGCACTCCCTTCCTCCCTCTTAGAATTTTCTCTTGTCTATTGCAAGACCGTAGGGTAATGTGGTAGGACCTAAATTTCAAATTGTGTTATACCTTGACGATATGTTATGGGCCTAGATAATAACTAGATAATTCTTACTTAGGTTCTAGAAATTCAAGGATCCAGATTCCTCCCTTACACTCTTGGTGTTTTCTTATGATGAATTGATAGATCGATATTCATTCCAAACAAGGTAAGACTTGAATACAAGCTAGATAACTGCAAGTAACTACCCCTAAGTCCAATATGGACCATTAAGCTAATAAATAGGAAATAACATTTACATAATGAAATCCCATTACATACATGCCCTTGATCCATGATATGCCCATGATCCATCATGCCTTCAAGAAAGGAAAGGAAACATAACACCTGTAGAAAGTAGAACATAACGTGGTATAGCCCCACCACTTCATAATTGATGCAGGTAATGCAAGACTACTGCCACGTGGTTCTCCTTTGGACAGTTAGAGACTTCTTTGGACATTTGGAGACTTCCATGAGTGACAATCTCTTCCCTTTTAAAAAATCGTGCCCTCAAGATGAGGAAAGTTATTTTTTAACTCCTCCCAGTCCACCCATGTTGCTTCTTCTTCAATAATGTCTTTCCATTGAACCAACAGTTCCGTTGCTGCCCTGTTTCCTTTATGTTTGAGCCTGCGGAGTAATATTTTTTCTGGTTCAGGTGTGAGAGTTCCATCTGGAGTAACAAGGGGCAGGTAGGGATTCATAGAGGTATTATCTCCAAGCTTCTTCTTGAGGTTGGATACGTGAAATACAGGGGAGATGAGGGATTCTTGTGGTAGATCAAGCCTATAAGCAGCCTACCCTATTCGTTTAAGGATTGGGAAAGGGCCGTAGTACCTTGGTGATAGCTTCAGATTTCGGCAAGCTGCTATGGTGAGTTGTCTGTAGGGCCTTAATCTCAAGTAAACCCACTCACCCACTTCAAATTTTGGATCAGTTCTCTTCTTGTTAGCAAATAATTTCATCCTTTCTTGAGCATATTGTAAATTCCCACGTAATAGGGTCAGGATGAAGTCTCGACTTCTTAGATATTCTTCCACAGCTTGAACTTTGGTTGTGCCTTGTTCATAGGGAAGCAATTTTGGGGGTGGATACCCGTAGACAACTTCAAAAGGTGACATCTTGGTTAAACTGTGGGTTGATGAATTGTAGGACCACTCGGCTAAGGAAAGCCACCGCAACCAATCCTTTGGTCTATCTCCAGAAAAGCTTCCAAGATACCCCTCAAGTGCTTTGTTGACTATTTCCGTCTGTCCGTTTGTCTGGGGATGGTAAGCAAAGTTGAGAGCGAGTTGAGTTCCATGGAGGCGAAACATCTCCTGCTAGAAGTTGCTCGTGAACGTTGGATCCCTGTCACTCACTATGCTGCTTGGCATTCCATGTAACTTGAAGATGTTGTCTAAGAACAACCTTGCCACTTTTCCTACAGTATATGGGTGAGTGAGTGCTATAAAATGAGAATATTTGCTTAATCTGTCCATCACAACCATAATGACATTTTGCCCTTGAGATGTACGTAAGCCTTCCACGAAATCCATGCTGATTTCAGTCCAAATTTGGGTTGGTATTGGTAGAGGATGGAGCAACCTAGCAGGGTGCTGGTTCTTAGTCTTGTAGTGTTGACAAATATAGCATTCCCTTACATACTTGCGTACTGCTCTCCGGAGTCCAGACCAATAGAACTCTTTATTGATTCTTGCTATGGTCTTGTGTGCGCCCATGTGACCTCCCAATGAACTTCTGTGCATCTCATGCAAGACTTGTTGCTGGAATGGTGTGAGCGTTCCCAAATGAATTCTACCCTTGTAGAAGAGTTGCCTATTTTGCCATTGGTATTTTGAAGGATTCAACTTGCCCTTCTGTACTTCTAATCCAATTCCTTCAGCTCGGGATCATCTAGGTAAATCTTCTTTAGCCTTTCTACCCAATCTATCTGTATTGTGGATAGTTCATTTACCTGAGCTAATTTTTCTTCTGCATTGACTCTTGACAGAGCATCTACAACTCTGTTTTCCCTGCCACTCTTGTACTCCACAGTAAAATCATAACCTAATAATTTGGAAACCCACTTTTGCTGGAGTGGTGTTCCAATTCGTTGCTCCAAGATATGCTTGATTGCTTGCTGATCAGTTTTTATTTTGAATTGTTTCCCCAGTAGATAGGGACGCCATTTTCTTACTGCCATGACCAATGCTAGGAGCTCTTTTTCATAGGTAGAGTAGTGGAGGCTTTTTCCCTTGAGACCTTGGCTCATATAAGTTAGAGGTCTGCCCTTTTGCATTAAGACTTCTCCCAGCCCTTCTCCTGAAGCATCACATTCAATCATAAATGGTTGAGAGAAATTAGGAAGCCTTAACACTAGTGGAGCCACCATTGCTTCCTTTAATTTCTCAAAGGCCTCTGTGGCTTTCGCTGTCCAGTAAAATGAATATTTTTTAAGTAAGCTTGTTAAGGGTGCTGCAATACCCCCATATCCCTTCACGAATTTCCTGAAGTAGCTTGTAAGCCCTAGGAACCCTCTCAAAGCCTTAATACTAGATGGAATAGGCCAGCTGACCATAGAAGCAATTTTGGCAGGATTAGCCTTTACTCCTTTTGATATCAAATGGCCTAAGTAGGACACTTCTTGACACCCAAAAGTGCATTTGAACATTTTGGCAAACAGTTGGTTGTCTTGCAATACCTTTGAAACAACCTTTAGGTGTTCTAAATGCTTTTTTAGATTTTGGCTGTAAACTAGGATATCATCGAAGAATACTAAGACATATTTTCTAAGATAGGGTTTGAAAATATCATTCATGAATCCCTGGAAGGTGGAGGGGGCATTGGTGAGCCCAAAAGGCATCACCAAAAGCTCGTAATGACCATCGTGAGTCCTAAAAGTAGTCTTAGGAGTGTCTTCATGCTGTACCCTAATCTAGTGATATCCAGACCTAAGGTCTAATTTAGAAAACGAAGCAACCCCATTAAGCTCATCTAATAATTCATCAATAGCTGGAATGTACTTATCTTTTATGGTTTCCTTGTTGAGGGCCCAGTAGTCGATGCACATCTTCCAGCTCCCATCGGCCTTCCTTACCAGCAGCACAGGGGATGAATAAGGGCTTTGACTTGGCCTTATGACACAGGAGCTCAACATCTCTTTCACCAACTTCTCAATCTCCTCCTTTTGGTAGTAGGGATAGTGGTAGGGCCTCACATAAGTAGGTTTAGCCCTTTCTTGTAAGATTATCTTGTGGTCTTGAACCTTGGTGGTAATCCTACAAGTTCAGCAAACACTCCTTGGAATTCCTAGATTAGCCTTTGAATTTCTGTTGGTTGTTCTAAAGAAGGCTGATTGCTGCTGGTTCCCACTATTTGAAGTAAGATTCCCTTGCTCTCGGAATTTTGGAATTTTCTGAATTTTTCTCCTCCTTCTAAACTGTCTACTGCTGGTTTTAAACCTTGCAGGTGTACATTCTGGCTGTCCCATTTGAAGTCCATGGATAATCTCACGAAATCCCATAAGATAGGTCCAAGCATCCTTAACCATTCAACCCCTAAGACAAGGTCACACCCTCCTAAGGTTAGTAAGTAAAGGTTAGGATTGAAAACACTTCCCTGTAAGAACATCTGGGTTGCCTCACAGTAGCCTCGGCAAGGGATGGTCGCCCCATTGACAACCATAACTGTCAGTGTAGTGCTCTCCTGTATTGGCAACTTTGCTCTTCTTGCTACATCTGGATCTACAAAGTTATTTGTACTTCCAATGTCAATCAACACCACCACAAACTAGTTGTTGAGCCTTCCCATCATTCTCATGGTCTTTGGAGCTGGAGAACCAGCTATTGCATGTAGAGAGATTCCCAACAATTCTCCTTCCCCATGGCTGCTTTCTGGTTCTTCCACTAAAGGGTCTACGACCAACGCTTCCTCTCCTTGAGCAGCATCTTCTTCTTCCAAATTCAATCCCTCCAAGAGGAATATTTTGGGTCGGTTGCACCAGTGACCAGGTATGTACTTGTCATCACAGTAGTAGCACAACCCTCTTTTTATTCTTTCTTGCATTTGGGTTGGAGATATTCTTCTAATGGGGAAATTGGATCTTCTGAATTGAGTGTTTGAGTTGGGATTGTTGACTTGTTTTGGCTCTTGGAATGGAATAGAAGTTGTTAAGCGGGGTAGTGGAGTGGTGGTAGCAAGTCTTGGGTATGTGTTTCGGTTTGCAATGTCTGGGCTAGAATTGAGTGGCTGTGGGTTGCGATAATTTCTGCTTCTCCTAGCAACTTCTTCCTCTTGCAGTCGGGCTAGCCCAAAAGCTGAGGTTAGGGTAGTGGGCTTTAACATGACCACAGTAATCCTAATCTCCTTCTTTAACCCACTCAAAAAGTTTCTTACCCGGAATTCCTCACTAAGGCCAGCAATGCGGTTTGAGAGAACTTCGAATTGGCTTTGGTATTCCTCCATCGTAGTCGTCTGCTTAAGCTTGGTGAAAGCCCTAATGAGATTGTCATAGGCTGAAAAAGCGAACCGCACCTTCAAAGCATCCATGAACTCCGCCCATGTACCTGAGGCTTCTAAATCCCTGAGCCATTGGTACCAAGTTAAAACCTTACCTTCCATGTGGAATGAGGCCAGCTGGACCCTCTGATGCTCAGGAGTGAGGTAGTAGTCAAAGAACTGTTGGGCCCGCAAGATCCATTCGGTTGCCTCAGATCCATCAAACCTTGGAAATTCCAAGCATATGGTTCGTCCTTGGATAGCTCCTTGATTTTCAAAGAGGGGGTTATCATGTCTCCTCCTGATGTTGTGTTCACCTTCCTCTGTCAATTGGCCCATCTACTGCGTCATTGCCTCGATCAGCTGTTGAGTGCGGTGCTGGCTTTCTCGTATCTCTGTTGTCTATTGCTGTTGTCGGTGTTGGATTTCTCGAATTGCAGCTGTGTCTCTTTCCTACTTGGCTTAACGGTCTTTCAATACTACTGTGTTTCCCTTCATCAATGTTACTTGCTCAGAAAGGTAAGTAAATCTGGTACCTTCTGCGATATTTCAGGAACGCCGCTCTGATACCACTTGTTATGGGCTTGGATAATAACTAGATAATTCTTACTTAGGTTCTGGAAATTCAAGGATCCAAATTCCTCTCTTGCACTCTCAGTGTTTTCTTATGCTGAATTGATGGATCAATATTCATTCCAAACAATGTAAGACTTAAATACAAGCTAGATAACTGCAAGTAACTACCCCTAAGTCCAACATGGACCACTAAGCTAATAAATAGGAAATAACATTTACATGATGAAAGCCCATTACATGCATGCCCTTGATCCATGATATGCCTATGACCCATCATGCCTTCTAGAAAGGAAAGGAAACATAACACTAAAGAAAGTGGAACATAATGTGGGATAGCCCCACCACTTCATAACTGATGCAGTTTATGCAAGACTACTGCCACGTGGTTCTCCTTTGGACAGCTAGAGACTTCTTTGGACATCTGGAGACTTCCACGTGTGACACGATATTCGATTGATTTTGGGGTTGTTTGTGAATGGGTGCTTGATTTAACTCTTCAACTTTCCGGGTTGCATTATTTCGAAGTTGGGTTGAGTTCCTTCCAAACATGAATCTTCCCCAGTCAGATACAACTCAACATCCTCGTCGCCAAAACACAGCAAACCCAAAAATATTTCCCCTTCATTCGGTCAAAAATCAAGACAACACCCTCTAAATTCCTTATTCAACAAAGAAAAATAGCCCACCCAAAAACTCCAAACAAAATCAACCACCGAAAAAAGAACAAAGAAAAAAAAAAGAAGCAATTTCGCTACCCCAACCCAAAAGAACAAAAAATTGCAAGAATCTCACGTTGCTTGTAGAAACAAACCAAACCACAAAGAATTGCAACCCAAATGCTGATGGCCTTGGGCGGATTCTGTAATAGTGTTGAACTGTTTATAGGATTTACTAGAGAAAATGAAAGAAGATTTGTAGAGAATTTAAGAAAGAAAGTGAAAGAAATATGAAGAACTCTTGTATTCAAACCATTGGAAATTCGAGGAGCCAAATCCCTCCTATCTAATCTGTAGCAACAAGACTAAATGCCTCGCTTTACAAGCTCAAACCTTATTTGTACCTGCTCTACTTAACAGAATAATGAACAATCAATTAGAAGCAACTATACAACATCGTTTAACAAACCAACTAACAACTGAATAACAGAAAGAACTAAACTACGCCAGCTTCCAATCTCCACTAGAGCCACGTACACACAGCTTAGAACCACATGTCACAATCAGTAACCACGTGTCTCGATCAGTAGAAGACCTCTTACAATATCCTCCCCATCTAAAGCACCTTGCCCACAAGGTGCGGGTATGCTTGTGCCAAAGCATGGAAGGACTCCCACGTAGCATCTTCTGCAGATTGGCCTTCCCAACACACCAACACTTCAGTGAATGATCTATTATTCCTGGCTCGTGAACGGCGGTCCAACACTGCCATTGGTTCAGGATGCAGAATGCCTTTAGAGTTTAGTGGAGGTAAAGTGGGAATAGCCACAGTTTGAGCACCCAACTTAGGCTTAAGTTGGAAGACATGAAAAATAGGATGAATCTTAGAATCAGAAGGAAGTTGTAATTTATATGCCACTGGCCCAACCCTTCGTAGTACCTAAAAGGGTCCATAAAACCTTGGGGGTAGATTTAAAGATTTTTTGGCAGTGACAGAATTCTGTCTATAGGGTTGCAGCCTAAGATACACCATTTAGCCCACCTCCAAAGTTCTTTCACTCCTCCTCAGATCAGCATATTTCTTCAGTCTTTGTTGAGCCTGCTTAATATTATGTTCAAGAAGGTTGATAATTTGCTCTCTAGTGCGAAGTAATTCATCCACAACATGCACTTTAGTTGTGCCTGGAACATAAGACAACAACAGTGGATGAGGAACTCCATAGATAGCCTCAAAGGGTGTCATTTGAATGGCCGCATGCCATGTGTTGTTGTACCAATATTCTACCCACGACAACCAGGAAAACCAGTTCTTTGGTTGATCTTGCACAAAACACCTTAGATAATTCTCCAAACTTTTGTTTACTATTTCCGTTTGACCATCTGACTGAGGATGGTAGCTGGAGCTCATCTACAGAGAAGACCCTTGTAGCCTAAATAACTCCCTCCAAAAGGCACTTGTAAATACTGGGTCTCTGTCCGAAACTACTAAAGAAGGCGCCATGTAACTTAAATACATTGGCAATAAAAACTTGAGCCACCTTAGCGGTTGTAAAGGGATGAGTCAGGGCAGAAAAATGGCTATACTTTGATAGCCTAACCACAACCACCAATATAACCGAGTATCCATGAGATTTAGGCAACCCTTCTATAAAATCTAGACTGATATCAATCAATATCCTTTCTGGTATTGGCAATGATTGAAGGAGACTAGCAGGTGAAAAAGTCTCATACTTATTTTGCTGACATACAGGGCACTCCCTGATAAAAGTCTTCAAGTCTCTTTTCATTCCCTTCCAATAAAAATCCCTACGAGCTCTCTGCATTGTCCTTTCAAACCCCGAGTGGCCAGCTATAGGATCATAGTGAATATATCTCAACACCTGGGATTTCAATTGCTGATTGTCTCCTAAAAGGATTCTGCCTTTATAGAGTAATAAACCCTCATGCATAGAATACTTCATAGGATCCAAGGTGTTAGAATTCCATTTTTCTAGGATTTGCTTCAAACTATCATTCAGCTGGTACTGCAACTTAATCTCTTCAACCCAAGCTGCAACAGGAATCGACAAGAGCAAAATGCTAGGGTTAGATTCCCAACCTTCTCTTCTCGAAAGAGCATCAGCAATGCGATTGTCACTACCCTTTTTACATTCAACTGTGAAACTATACCCCAACAATTTCGTAACCCACTTTTGTTGAAATGGGGTTCCTACTTTCTACTCCAACAAAAACTTGAGGCTTTGCTGGTCGGTTTTCACAATAAAAGTCTGTCCAAGAAGGTATGGCCTCCACTTCTGCACAACTATAACCAAAGCAAAAAATTCCTTCTCATAAGTGGACATATGTAAAGCCCAACCTTTTAATGCTTTACTGAGAAAAGCAATTGGCTGTTGTTGCTGCATTAAAACCGCCCCAATGCCAGCCCCACTAGCATCACATTCTATTACAAAAGGTTGAGAGAAATTTAGAAGTGCTAACATAGGAGCTGTAGTAACAGCCTCCTTTAAATTCTTGAATGTAGCCTCAGCTTCAGCAGACCACGAAAAATCATTCTTGCGAAGCATTGGAGTGAGAGGGGCACCAATTACTCCATACCTCTTGATGAACTTCCTGTAGTAACCAGTTAATCCAAGGAAACCCTTTAAGGACTTAACATTTGAAGGAAAGGGCCACTCAATCATGGATTGTATCTTCCCTGGATCAGCCTTCACTCCAAACTCAGAAACAACATGTCCCAAATACCCCACCTCTTTACATCCAAAATGGCACTTCGACCTCTTAGCAAACAGTTTATGCTCCCGAAGAATAGACAAAGTAACTTCCAAATGTTGGAGATGAGTAGACCAACTATTGCTGAAAACCAGGATGTCATCAAAGAAAACCAGTATGAATTTCCTAAGACGAGGCCTGAAAACCTGGTTCATAAGGCTTTGAAACGTTGAAGGTGCATTGGTTAGCCCAAAAGGCATAACTAGAAACTCGTAGTGACCCTCGTGTGTACGAAAAGCTGCTTTCGGGATGTCATCCTCCTTCACCCGAATCTGGTGGTATCCAAATCTCAAGTCCAGCTTCGAAAACCATTTAGCTCCCCAAAGCTCATCAAGTAGTTCATCCACCACAGGAATGGGGAACTTGTCTTTAATAGTCACATTGTTCAGAGACCGGTAGTCCATACACATACGCCATGTACCATCCGCTTTTCTCACTGATAGTACAGGAGAAGAGAATGGACTATTGCTTGGGTGAATCACACCAACCTTCAACAAATCATGGACTATCTTCTCAATTTATGTTTTCTAATAAAAAGGATACCAGTATGGCCATACTGAAACCGATTGAGCTCCTTCCTGCAATATGATTTGATGGTCATGTTACCTCGAAGGTGGCAACTCTGTTGGTTCTTTGAAGACATCTTCAAAACTCAACAGAAGTTGGTCTAATGACTCAAAAGATTCAGTTGCCGCTAATGTCATACCCCCTGCACCTTCTTCAGAAGAATTCATCAACTGCAAAAGTACTCCCTTGTTCCTATGTTGTGACACCTTAGAAGAAACAGAGTTCTCTAAACTCCATTCTACCCCTGTTTGCAATCCCTTCAACAAACACCTAGGTTCTCATAAGTAAACTCCATTTTCAAAGTAGCAAAGTCCCAAAGAACATGCGCCAACAATTGCAACCACTGGATGCCTAACACCACATCACACCCAACTAATTGTAGAACAAACAAATTCACCTGAAAATTGGAACCCTACATTCTGAGTCTAACCGCATCACATCAGCCCGGGCACAACACATCTTGACCATTGGCTATCTTGACTTTAATGGAGTCCCGACTACTAGGGATAATCCAATAAAGCTACCAATTTGGAGTCCACAAAATTATGGGTGCTCCACGAGTCTATAAGGATCACTACATTATGGTGTTTGAGAAAACCTATCAACCTCATGGTTTTAGGTGAGGGTGTTCCTGTTATCGCATTCAAGGAAATTTCTGGCTCCTCACCTGCCACTACTTCAGTCTCCACATTCTGCTCCTCCAACTGTAGAGTAGCTTCATCTTCACAACAGTCCTTTATTTCTTCAATCAGAAAAAGCTTAGGACCCTCACAAACATGCCCTCGTGACCATTTGGCATCACAAGAGTAACATAACCCTTTTCTCCTCCTTTCCTCCATTTGAGCTGAGGAAATTCTCTGTATAGGAACTACAGCTTTGGCATTGTCTACCCCCCTAGTTGACTGTGGTTGCAACAGCTTAGATGGCCCTGGAAAGCTCATCTTGGGATTATAAGAACTATGATTTTGCTGCAAATTTCTATTATGAGTCAAACTCCAAGAATTTTTAGAAGATTTCCTAGAGTTTATTAACAACTCTTCTTGCATTTTGGCCAGAGAATAGGCATCAACCATAATTTTAGGATGAAACATCCATACAGGTAAACAGATATAATCACTGAGCCCACCCAAAAAACAACTAAGTTTCAAGTTATCTAGTAATCCAGAAACACGATTAGCTAGATACTCAAATTGGGACTTGTATTCCTCCATACTGCCCGTCTGTTTCAACTTCACTAAGGTCTCCATGGGATCATCAAGATCCCTTACCAAATTGAGTCTGTAAATTGCTAAGAAACTTAAGCCAAGTGGTCAAAGCATTGTTGTTACGCAATTCTTGAAACCAAACAAGCGCCTTACCCTCCATGTGAAACCCAGAGATTGTAAATCTCTATGGTTCAGGTATAAGATAGTAATCAAAAAACTGGGTTGAACGGTAACACCAACCTTCAGGGTCCTCGCCATTGAACCGAGGAAAGTCAAGGCGCAAGGCCTTGTGTGAAAAGCTTCCCCACCCGAATACTCTATCTGAAAAGGAGGAACATGCTCGTCATGCCGACTAGAATCTCCTTGACCACCATTCCCCATCGGATCTTTGCCTTTAATCAACGACCAAACCTGCTGGAAGATCATCTTGTTTCTTGGACTGATCATCTTGCCGCTTTGTGATCTCATCTTGAGAATGTCGAAGTGAATCCACCATTATCTGTAATGTGGAAAACCCATCTTGCAATTCTCGAACTTCCTGCGACCCTAAACGTGTTTGAGTCATTGCCAACGCAAGAACTTAGAAAGAATGAACAGAGAGGAAAAAAAAAAAAACCAGTGGATCAGAAGCTCTGATACTATTTTTAACAGTGCTTCATGTTTATAGGATTTGCTAGAGAAAATGAAAGAAGATTTGTAGAGAATTTAAGAAAGAAAGTGAAAGAAATTTGAAGAACTGTTGCATTCAAACCATTGGCAATTCGAGGAGCCAAATCCCTCGTATCCAATCTGCAGCAACAAGAGTGAATGCCTCACTTTACAAGCTCAAACCTTATTTGCACCCGCTCTACTTAACAGAATAACGAACAATCAATTACAAGCAACTATACGACATTGTTTAACAAACCAACTAACAATTGAATAACAAAAAGAACTAAACTACGCCAGCTTCCAATCTCCACTGGAGCCACATACACACAATGGTGCTTGGAGGAAGTGGTGGGAGTGGTTTAGGCATACAAAGAGAGAACCAAGTGAAAATTTTCGACAATATTACAATACAGACATTTAAAATGCCGGCAAATGCACAGACAATCTACAAGGAATATAGCAAATTTTACACAAGCAATCAATAATTTTGAGGAAACTTTATTTAACCCCTTAAACTTCATTCACTTAAAGTTTAAAAATTCTCAATTTAGTATATCATAATTTTCAAATTACAATGTCACCCCAACTGGTAGGTTTTAGTGTACAATCATATAGAGTATAAGTGGAATATTCCTTATATCCTTGTATTTAAGAATTCTAAAAAAAAAAAAACATAAAACCCACAGCTTGACCCTAACCCAACACGACAACAAATTTTTGTTTGTGTTTTTTTTTTTTTTTTTTTTTTTTTTTTTTTTTTTAAAAAAAAAAAAAAAATTTAAATTGGAGTATTTTAGGTATTTCGGCTTTCTCCATCAGGATTTAACAAAAAAATTTAACAGAGGGGTAACATTGCAGATTTTTTAAAATTGGATACACTAAATTGAGAAATTTTGAACTTTAGGAAAGGTGACTGAAAAAATGATAAAAGTTAAATAAAGTTTCCCCTAATTTTTATATACAATCAGCTCAGCAGATCTTCAAACGGATATGTTACATAGCATGAGCCCCAAAACGAATTACAGTCCTCATTTCCTGTGTATACGTAATTTTTCCTTATCCTACGTTTCAATAAAAAAAACTATATCAAACTTGAGAATTCTCCCGACAGCTCTTCATCTGGTAAAATCACAGTCAAGAGAGAATACTTGACTTTGAGAGAGATTTTACCCTTCTCAACAAAAAGCTTGGCTCCGGACACAACCCAGTACCCGGGTGCGTCCTGCGGTCCTCTGGTCATCTCCGTCGTGTCAACAAACCTTAGAAGCTTAGGTGTCTGGGTTGGCACCGGAGGGCCCCCAGGATAAACAGCAGAGTTTATGTTCACATCCCCCGGCCGAGGAGGCAGTTTTTGAGCGGTTGAGAAATGAGTGCTGATCAAGGTTGAGATCATTCCAGATTTTTGCGCCAAGCCAGGGGAACCTTCCCACTCGGGTCTTTTAGGAGCTGCCATGGCACCAATAACTTTAGAGAAATGGAGGCGTAGGAATAAAACTTTCTTCATTAATCCAGAGTCTCCAACTTCAAAGTGCGCCCCAGTGACAACAGAGAGATCATCATCACACTCAACAGGGGCCGTACAGACATGAGAAAAGCTCTTCCACTGAACCTTCTCATAGTACCTGCGGTCAGATGAGAGATGAGAGACTCTGTGATTAGGTTCATCCAGCAATTGAAAGGTCTTTGGCTGTGAGGAAAGGTGCTGCAAGTGGATTGCTAAGCAGTTGCTTCTTTTCCCTTCCAAGTAGAGTCGGAGGCCGGTCACCGGCTTCTTACCCACATTGACCTGTCAGAAAATACACGACTGAGTAGGGTGCCAATAGACTACAAATAATTTCAAACCATACCCATGCCATGGATTAAAGATAATCTAGAAAAACCCAACAATGAGACACCCAAATCAGAAAGCCTCCATATACGGCAATGATTTATTTTATTTTCAGCCAATTGACAGGAAATTTAAGAGTCAACACTGCAAGACGTCCTCCAGTTTGTTAAGACAAAAAAGCAGATGGAGACAATAGGAGGTAAACTGATGTAATACCATATCATCCAACCTATTTAAGAACAATCATGTTATCAAAGGCAAAAAGATTGAATGAGAACAAAAAATTGCAATTTCTTATGGTTGACATCCAGTAAGCATGCATAATCTGTCACTGCAACATAAATGGCATTCATAGGATTCTGAACATGAGAAAAGTTGCAAATGGATATAGCGATTTTATAACAAAAGGAAAAAGACAACATGTATCAAAATGGCCACATTTCAGCACCTAACAGGATATTTAGGTTTGTCATAACAAAATGCAGTAGCATTGTTTTTCTTCAGTCTAAAAGAATTAATTGGTTGATTTTTCCACACAGCAGCCTTATACTATATCTAAACAAGATTACAGTACGTGCAGAAACAATTAGGAGAGATTGTCAGGTTTAAGCACTATGCTTTGTGACCTACATTGACATATGGCCTACATTGCGTCAGTAAATTGGCTTGTGAGTGATGAGCTATTCTAATCGATGGTAAATTACATTACTGTTGGGCTATTCATTAGAGAGAGTCTATTGTTCAAATATCTAGATCGATCATAAATGCATAATGTATACATGAAAATGTAGGTTTTGGGAAAGAGAGATGCTACACACTTCCTCCTTGACGTGGCACTCAAAATCATTACAGAATCTAAAATTCAATAGTGATTCATCCAAAATTCGATGGTGATTTTGAGTGTCACATCAGGGTGTGTGCACTTGGGACTGTGGGAGTGAGAGTGTGTAGCACTTCTCTTTGGAAAAGGGTGGCAAAGGGGATCTTCAAGACCATGCAATATGACCTACATTGCGTCTGCGAATTGGCTTTTATGCAAGTACCTGTGAGCAGGTCCAATATCCATAACAGTACAAGTATCTTTCATGTGAACCGTAGGATGCGTGACCATTATTCACATCTCCATTGACACTAGGGTTTGAAAACTACAAGTGCATAGAAATTGACAAAATGAAACAATCTTTACTTGTTGACATCATTTATGGCTTCTCTAGGTTAGGGAGTTATTTCAGGAAGGCAAAGACGAAGCTCTATGCCTTGGATGACACAATCTAATTACCCCATTGGCCCTCTCCTCCCAAAACCTACATTTTTCACAAATACATAATCCATCTATGAACAATCTAGATATTTGAAAAATAGATACTCTCTCTAATGAACAGCCCAACAGGGATGTAATTTACCAGCCATTAGAATAGCTCATGAATCACAAGCCAAAAGTACCAGGTTGTTCTCAAGGCAGTTAACAAATTGTAGATAGGAGATATTATAGCCTAGTTCAATTTTTTTTTTTTTTTTAAAAGAAAGGTCCACAGTTAAATTGCTACAAAAAATTCAAGTTCAAGTTCTGCTAATAGTAAACTGCAAATTGTTCTTGTTTGTCACGATTTCTTGCTTTTCCGTGTAAGATTAAACAAACTTTTAAATTTACCCCGAGAATCTAAAACTTGTTTGTGCCTGTTACGATTGATGACTAGTATTATGATTTCATTTACGCCATGTGCACTAGCATGCATTTCCGCTTTTCAAGGGCAACATACAAAATTCAGGGAATTATAAAAAGTAAATAATACTTATCAAAAAAAAAAAAAAGTAAATAATAAATTAATAATAATTAAAAAAAAAAAAAAAAAAGACATAAAGAAAACTACATAAAGAGTAAAGATGATTACATATAAGAAGAGTTTTACCAGAGTTGTGTTAACATAGAGCTTAGGACCCATAAAGCTGATCTGTAAAGATGCACTTCTTTGTTGTTTCCTCTCTGGACCAAGGGGAATGTCACCAAATACTGGTGCCCATTGCCTTGGAAGTTGAAACTCCAAAAACTGATGTAGTTCTTCAATTGGCGGTTTATCTGAATTCATGAAACATGTCAAACAGAATGATGGTTTACATTTTCCTATTACAACAAAATTTGATCTCAAAAATATCAATCACATTTAGTTAAGTAATTTTAAATGAGCATAGTAAAGCCATTAAAATAAGGCCATCAGTTGACTCTCAGAACATGAGCTAATAATCAAAAAGAAGGTGAAACCCCCAAGACAATGTACCATAAAAATTACATCAGACGGTTTACTTTCGAAAATGGATGTTCATTCATTCATACCGTGAAAAAACAAGAATTGTGCATGACTATCAAGGATAGCTACAAGTACACTTTCTTATGTGAAAATAAGGGGATATTTGACAAACAATAGAACTAGGCCAGTTGCCAATTATATACCAAGTTACACATTTAACTGAAGCAAAAGAAAATATAAAAATCTTCCTTCAAGTTCCAGTGACGAATGCAAGTGCAGGGTATTACAAACACACAGGGCCCAACTAAGAGCATTTTAAGAAGATTATCACATTTATTTTGTTTCAATAAAATGTATGTCATTTTCAGGTTGGGCATGGATCTTTGGACTTTGTAGGACTGGTGTTTGTATCCCCAAATTAATGGCTCAAACAAATTGAGGATTAAAACATAGGTCTGAATACATCCAAATCGGGTTTAATTTGAGAAATTTAATTATGGAGGACAAGAAATCAACTGTAAATTGTGGTTTTGTAGTCTGGTTGTGAATTTTGTTGTTGACCTTAATATTGATTAAGCTCAAGTTGAATCCATTAGGGCACTCAGAAAAAATTGTGGATATGATTTCTTGGATTATATTTACGAGCGAGGTCACTAGTAAGTTATAAATTTTGGAAAATAAAAAATTGTTGCATGGAAGTGTTTCTTTAGTTAGAGAGCACTTTTGGGACCTCATTGGAATTATACAATTTTCTATGAGATGTTATGTCCTATTACTTGCTGATATGAGAAAAAAAGAAAAGATGAACATTAAAGATGCACAATTTTATTATTGCATATGGGAAATGTATGTTATTGACTTGTTTAATTCACAACAGAAATGATTCATGATGTAACACCGTAATTTAGAGAACTTGATGGAGAATCTCATTTACTTATTTCATTTGAATATATTTGGAACATTGTGAGATTCTTGATTATGGAAAAAGTTTTGTGAAATTATATAGAAGTATGTTATGGAACTTACTTATATTAATCTTGTAAACTCCTTATGATTTAACCGTTGTGCCCATGATATTTGGTCTATGTTGACCTTGGTGATTACCTGCCTGTGTGGTTTATTGACGTCTATGTAGCCTTGTAGTGTGTGGATCAATGGATGATTGTATGGCTTTACAGATGCCCATGTGGCTTATTCATGCTTGTGTGGCCTTGGTAATTACCCAACTATGTGGCCTAATATTTGCGTGATGCCTATTTGATGTTTGTATGGCGTGATAGCCTATATAGCTTGTCATGTGGCCTTTGGCCTCCACGTTGCCGGCAACTTCCTCTGGTCCTATTCCGGCGCTTGCCGGGCCAGATTCTCCTGTTCCAGGGTTTTCTTCTCCTTCGGCTTTAGCCTCCTCTAACACTGCTCTCCCTTTTCCGCCGACGCCGCTAGAAACAGTGTCTCCTTCGGATGCTTGTCTAGAGCTGGTCAGAATGTGGTTATGGCTGATAAGGTAGTCTTGAGGTTTTTTCCGGAGCCGGATTTCCCTTAAGTTGGGTTAGATTCCCTCGGTGTCTATTCTTCCCCTGGGGGAAGGGGGGGGGGGGGGGGGGGGGGGGGCGCGAGCAAAAGACTCTGCTTCTCTCTCCCGATAATGTCGGAGTGTGGGGCTCCCATCTACCTGTCGGAGTCCAAATCGGTGTTGAGGTATCACCGGAGACCGAAGGTAGACAGAGGTGCTCAGTTGGATGTTTCTTTGTTTGACGAGGCTGTGATGGCGATCATTGCTCCGATGACGCCGTTTTTGGGTGCTTCTTCTCAGGCCCTGGTAGGGGCCGTGGTCTAGTCCTCGCCGAAGCCAGGTGGGAGAGTGGTTAAAAAGTCTCCTCCGTCTATCCTTCTTTGGAGAGGCTTTCTTCTCCCAAGCGCTCATGGGGTAGCTCCTCATCTCTTGCCTAAAGATGGGATGGAAGGGGTTCCTTCCCTTTTGGGCAGTTGCATTACTCCAACCGCTAAAAAGGGTGTGGATGTCATGGTGAACAGTTTGACCCAATCTCAAAAATTACCGGTAGGTTTTGGTCCGTCTGGAGAGATTGTTGTGCGGGATCAAGGTGACGAGGTTTGGGTTGGAGAGGATGGAGACTCCCTCACCCTTTGGCTGTTTATCCTCTTAACATGCCATTGGATTGGGTGTTGGATGGTGATGAGGGCGAGAATCTGTCATTAGCGATTTTGGATGCCATTGAAGAGGATTTTCTTCGAGAAGTAAAGGTTGCGCGTCTAAAGAACAAAGGTTGGAAGGAGCTGAGGAATCTGAAATGCTCCGTTAACTACGGCGATGCAAGCACGTCCTCTTGGCGAGAGAAAGGCCAGACTCACGTGCTGTAGCGTTGAGTGATCCATGTGGGTTTAGGGTTTGAGGGTTTTAGGTCGTTGCGGGTTTGTTTGAGTTTCTTTTTGTGGGCTGGTTTGATTGTTCCTATGTATACTCCCGGTGTACTTAGGGGCGTCTTACGCTTTTTTTAATAAAACTTTTATTACTTATCAAAAAAAGTTTGTGTATCGAGAGTAATAATATAATTTGGTGTTATTCCTTGTGACTATCATCGTTTACATTTTATGAACTTGCAATTGGAATTATTTCGAATATTAGTAATGTTTTGAAAACATTAATTAGTTATTAATGTTGGAGGATGGGATTTGAGTTTGTAGACACCAAACATTTTGCACCCAAATTCTGTTGTTGGGAAAATATATCTTAGAATATTGGATTTTGTTAAATCGCCACAAATCCTAAAAACTTAAACTGATAGAAAATAGTGAATTTAATCATTTAGTTAATATTCTAACATATAGAATATTAACAAATTTGAAATTGCGTTTGAAGTTCTGGCATATTTTTATTTGAGGATGGATAATTTGTAATTTGTGATTATTATTGATATTATAGAGTTTTGACTTATGTTTGAGGAAAATGCAATAAGGTTAGTCTTGTACATGCCGTGGCCATGTTACCATCCTCAATAAATTAATTATTTTGATGATAAATATTTATAGAAGTTTCATATCGACAGATATTTTTAACATTTCCATGCTCACTTTGGATTTGGGGTGTGAGATGTGGACATGTTTTAACTGAGATGAATCTAAATGGCAGTGTAGAGCAAAGTACATATGTAAAGACGGGTTATGTAAAGTGAACCATATTTAACAAGTAAACAAAGCATCTGAACAAACATGATACAAAATATTAGAGGACGAGATATCCTGAAAACTAAAACAAGAAAAAGAGAACAAGCAAAAGGATCAAAGATCGAATATTAAGAAAACATCTTAAAAAAAAAAATACTCTTACAAGGTTGGATCCCCTTAAAGAGAGTTTCTAAATATTGACGCTTACTTTAGCTGACATATCATCTTCCACGTTAAGTGATTAATCTAATAGCTCACTTTTATGAAACAACAATTTTTATGGAACTAAACGCAAACCATGATAAAGTGCAAAGTTATAAATTTTGTAATATGGCAGTTAGTATTTAACTTGCTATGAAATAACCATTCTCATGGCAACAGAACGATAACACAGAAAGTTTCTCAGTAATTTTCAATGGATTCCTTATATTTCAAACAAGAAAAATAAAATGACTGGACACTTTCTCCAAAACCAGTTCCTAGAGATCCTGAACATCAGACTTTGTAAGGAACTACCAGGATATATAAGAGACCACTAGTGACATTACACCTCAAGGAGAGGGTTGGCTCTTCACTAACTAGATCTTGAAGGCCACTACAAGTTTAAATGTAAAAAGAATCAATCTGAGATCAGGAGTATATAAATCCATCGATAGCAATGGCTGTTTAATAGACCAACTAAAGATCAGTTGTTTAACAAACCACCTCATTAAAATATAATTTTATGAAATGCATGTCATCAAACCCAATGTTGTTAGGTTTATCTTTTAGTTAAGTTAGTTGCTGAAATTTCTGCAGTGAAGTATCTGAAAAAAAAAACATGGAAATAATATCACAGTTTGCACATACATGAGGAAAGGGTGATGAAAGACCATGACAGCAGACACTGGAGACAGATAAAAAAAAGGCCCCAAGGATAATTCTAATACCCGAGCATTAATGGCACATACTGGATGATGCTGAGGCTACTTGGACCTTGAATAGCTTCAAAGCTGATCATGAGTCTTATGTATCATGTTTCTTGTAGCTTTCAAATTTTTGGACAAAAACCATACTTTTGGTCCATTTGGTCTTATTCAAGGCCTTATTATGTTATTGGATCTTATTAGAGGGTTTCACCAGTTTAGTAGTTTGGGCTTAGTAGTCAAAGTTCAATGAATCTAAGTCCTATTAAGTTTTTAAGTGTTAAAAACCAATGTATATGGATGTAATGGCTTCTATTCAATATATAATGTGTTTACGAGACTTCCAGCAAAACTGCTTTTGAGTATTGTGTGATGCAACTTTATCCAAGGTACAATGCTTAGGTTTGTCTATCTTTTTCTCTTTTATACTTTTCTTTGAATTTTCCAACAATTTCCCATAAAATTCTAATCAAGACTAGATCTGAATTTGCAACCATTCTTTTCCTAAAATCCAAATCTTTAAAACCCTAAACCACCCATCAATCAAATAACTCCAACGACCCAAGAAAGTCTAAATAATGTCTGGATTAGTATTCCCAACCAATGAATAGCCAACCAAATCTCAAGTCTTTGTTTCAACTCCAAATCCCACCTTCCCTTACTAAGAAGCCCCATATCCCCCAATACGTTTCCAGCCTTTTCCCACCAAAACCCTATTCCTAGCTACCCACAACACCCTATAAATCACTGCTGCCAAATAAACCCTAGCTAGCCTCTTCATTGTGGCTGTCCTAAGTCATAGGGTTAAGAAACAACCTGATGCAGGCTCCAAAATAGTGCTCCAGTTACTTAATAAACGCAATAAATGCACAATGAGATGATAAGTCACACTTACAACGAAGATAAAGGTTAATGGCATGGCTCAGAAAGCCACTACCATTAATTCCACTCAACAAGGATGTAATCGGGATGAATGACATTGAGATCACATCAGGTTCAAACTGAACCGTCTGAGACCACTCATCATGGGATAGACGTTTATGCAATCTTCCCCCTTTCCTCTTGCATGTGTATTTAACATCCTGCAACTGAAATATATAAAAGACATAAGCTACTTAAGGTAAACTCAGTTCCGATGATATTCAGAAGTCAACAAATCAAGCAGAAGACAGCAACGTGGCTACAATGACCCTCAACCATATAAATAGACTGATTTGAGTAAAAAACTGTCATGTCCCGAACTGTCAAATTTAGGGAACTCCATTTCAATTTAAATAGAGAGGATCCGTTTCCCAAATTTAGATCTTTTGCTGGTATGGAGTAATATGTTATCCAAGCATTAGAATTGGAGACCCTATGTTCACTTATAAACTGTTGTGAGAATGAGTTACATGTATTGTGGAGCAGGACCATCTTTGCGTTTTCACTATTTGGTTCTCATATAAACCGTAACTACAGGGTTAGAGCACCGAAACCAAAGCTCTGAAGACCAGACTTGACTGGCCTGTTGGACTGGGTTAACCTCGTCTGGAGGTCTGTTCACTCTGGCCTTGAAACCCGTGCCATCTGGAAAGAATCACTAGAACAGATCAACTGGCCAGTTCAACTTCAAATTGGTTGACCCAATTAGGGCTCTAAAGAACCAACCATTTTTTCAAACCAATGCTGTTACTTTTAAAAAAAATATATAAATAAAAGTGCTGTTATTCAGAAGGCTTGAACCCAAGCTTATTTGAAAGTAAGACCATTTACCACCAAGATACTTTCTAACTCTATTGTTCTTATATTACAATTATCATCTTTATCTTCTATATTCTAGCATTACTTTTGTAGTTAAAAATGATAAAAATATAACTTTTTTGGGAAAAAATACACTTTACCCCACCCCCCAAAACTACCACCTCTTTGGCTCTTACACTACCAAACTTTAAAATATGACACTTGACCCCCTCCAACTACCACCAATTTTTCCTAATTTTTTTCTATACGGAAGCCCTGAACCCAACTCTCAACACTAAGGAACATGCCATTCATCTCCAACCCAATGCCACATTCATCTCAACACTAAGATGATCGATGGTTTCCCCACTCTTACAAACAATACCAATCCATCACTATGACATGCCTCTTTCTCAAGTTATCCAAAGTTGAATCTCTCCCAAGGCTACCATCCACTCACAGAATGCTACTCTCGAAGGAGCCTTATGTCTATAAATGCTCTCCCAAGGAAAGGGAGCGGCAATGAGGAGGAATAAGCACATGACAGAAAGATCTGACCTCAAGCACCCGCCTTTTTTAAGGGATCCAACAAATACTCTAGCCACTTCATCTCAACCTGAGAGAGTACAAAAGATTAAAGAACGCGATAATTAACTCCAACTCTCAGTCATGCACTGATCTGATCAAGGTAATGTTCCACTATAAAATGTCAATAGAAAACTGCATGTGGTTTGCCACCGAAGCATCCTTAAAGCAGGCTATGCTAAACAACACTGGATAGCTGCCTTCAAAGTATGATTCCACACCACACATCAAGCCAAAATCTTATCTTAGAGCCATCACCCACCTCAAATCTAATAAATCTAGAGAAACCCCCCACCCTCTCCTAATATTTTTCCACACCTCAACCCCAAAGAACCATTAATCGCCTTAGAACACCACCCTCTCCACATGTCATATTTAACTTCCACAACCGATCTCCACAAAGCCTCCCTCTTCGTTGTATAATGCCATAAATACTTCCCCAAAAGAGCACGGTTAAACAGAAGCAGATTTCTTACTCTCAAACCACCTCATGAAGTCGCAGTACAAGTCTTTGACCAACTAACTAGATGAAATTTGAATTCAATCACCGACTCCACCCCACAAGAAATCCTGCTGAAGTTTCTCAATACGATTAGTAACACCAACAAGGATGAGGAAAATGGACAATAAATAAGTAGGCAAATTAGAAAGAGTGATTTTAATCAAAGTGATCCTACCACCCTTAGACGAATAAAGCCGCTTCCAACCAGCCAAACGACGTTTCATCTTCTCAATGATACCCTCCCATATTGATTTTGCCTTGAAAGAAGCCCCTAACTGAAGACCCATGTATTTCATAGGAAACGAGTACACCCTACGACCAAGGATACGAGCCAAGTCTTAAACATCTTCCATGGTGGACTAGCTCTAATTTAGCCAAGTTGATTTTCAAACCAGAGAAAGCTTCAAAGCATAAGAGACAACACAAGTGAAAAAAATATGATTTGGGTTTGCCTCACAAAAGATCAAAGTGTCATCCGCAAAAAAGAAATGAGACAAGAACTATTCCTAGACCCCACCGAAAAAAACTAATAAGAACCCCTTATTCACAGTAGTGGATAACATTATTCTCAGAGCCTCCATAACCGCCACAAAAAACATAGGGGATAAAGAATCCCCCTATCTCAGGCCTCGAGAACTGTTAAAAAAGCCACTAGGAGTTCCATCAATCAAAGTAAAGATGCACCGTAAAGATCCACTCCCAACATTTTTCTCCAAGGCCACATCTCCTCAACAAATACTGTTGGAACCCCCAATTAACATGATCATAAGCCTTCTCTATATCCAATTTACAAATTCCACTTGGATCTCTTGATCTAATTATACTGTCAAGATATTCATTGGCAATAAGGACTAAGTCTAAAATCCGTCTCCCTCTGATGAAAGCATTCTGAGTCTTGGAAAAAACCTTCTTCAACACTATTTTCAGCTTGTTAGCTAGGGCTTTGGAAATAATTTTATAGATGTACTAGAGTAATAGGACAGAAAGCCTTTATGTACATGACCCTCACTTTCTCGCTTTGGTATTTCTTGGGTCATGCCTAGGAGTGTGCTAGACCTCCTTGCTTGTTGGTGGAAGTTTGGGAGTTCAAGGAGTGCTACAACATTGAAGATGGTGCCTACATGGAAGACCTACAAAGATGGTGCCTACATGGAAGACCTCAGAGTCTGAGAGTTCAAGGAGAGCTACACCTCATTAAGGCATGACCCAAGATAATATTCTTTCTTTTGCGAAAAAATCAAGACCTCAGAGTTTGTCCAAAAGAACTTTTTTTGCTTCACAACATTACCAAACACCTCTTCATTCCAGTTTTTCAAGTCGATTTTCAATGCTTTCAGTTTACATGCTAGTATAAAACTAGCAGAATCATGAAAACTCTAGGATATCTACCACGGTTTTTACCTTTTCCACAAAGCACTCTGAATTTAGCCACATATTTTCAAACTTGAAATACCATTTGCTCCTATAAACATCACCACTGATGCCTATATAAGGCAGAGGATATGGACCTCACTTTCCATAACGTCAATAGTCAGAGCATCTTAGGGGGCGAAGTCACAAAGTGAAAGTCAATAGTCCACAACAAAATGGAGTTGCTAAGTGGAAAAATTGAAATCTTTTGGAGGTAACCCAAGCCTTACTACCTATGCACGTTTGCAAATCTTACTGGGGTGATGCTTTGTTCCCCGTTTCCTATATCATCAATCGAATGCCATCTCGTGCTTGAATTTCAAGACACCTATTGAGGTGTTGTCACCACCATTTTCTTCTTCCAATTTTGTTATCCCTCCTCGAGTGTTTGGTTGTGCTTGCTTTATTCACAATCATGGTTCAACTCAGGGTAAATTAGATATTCAAGCGCTCAAATCCGTTTTTCTGGGGTACTTACCTACCCAAAAAGGTACAAGTGTTATCACCCTCTGTCAAAACAACATTTTGTGTTGAATGATGTCACTTTCTTTGAATCAAACCTTATTTTTCCTCTTCCCATACTTCTCTTCAGGGGGAGAATAGTGAAGAGAAGTTTGTGAGTACTTTGCTTACAACTGACCCACTTGTTGATGCGATATTACCTACTGATGAGCCATGTGAGCCACCCATTGAGAAGTTAAGAGCTTACTCCATACTCCAAAAGAGCAAGACTACTTCCTCACAATCATGCCAAGCAATGAACCCTGACTTAGGTAACCCTATCTCTGCACCTAGCTTAAACTCTTTACTCCCTGCCATTGATGACATTGACCATCCTATTGCTCAATGCAAATGGGTTAGATCTTGTACTCAACACCCTATATCTAACTTTGAGTCCTATCAGCATCTGTCGCCTTTATATCATTCATTTGGATCCTAATTGTCTTCCGTGTCTATTCCTCCAAATTTATAGAAGACAACTAGTGATCCACAGTGAAGGGAATAAATGCTGGAAGAGATGAGAGCCCTGCACAAAAATAACACAAGGGAGCTAGTCGAGTTGCCTAGTGCAAAAAGGTGATTAGATGCAAATGGGTGTTTATAGTGAAGCATAAAACCGATGAGTCAGTGGAAAGATATAAGGCCAGATTAGTCGCAAAAGGTTTTACTCAAACTTATGGAATAGACTTCGAGGAGGTGTATGCCCCAACAACAAAGATGAATTCTATTCGAGTCCTTTCTTTGGCAGCACACTTTGATTGATCACTTCAGCAGCTTGATGTGAATAATGCATTCCTTCATGGAGATCTAGAGGAAGAAGTATACATGGGACTTCTTCTTGGTCCTCAATGGTAAAGTGTGTAAATTGAAGAAGGTCCTATATGGGCTGAAACAATCTCCTAGGGCTTGGTTTAAGAGATTTTCCCAAGCTATGCATAGATTCGTCCATAAACAAAGTCAAGTGGATCATACACTCTTCATCAACATTTTTTTTTTTTTTTGATAAGTAAGAGAAATTTCATTAACAGCGCAAGAAGCGATCAAGTACACAGGTTGTATACAAGAACGGCAACTAAGAAGAAAAAGAAAACAGTACAAGAAAATCATTAAAACTAATCACTAGAGGGGCAAGGAACGCAGCCGTCCAAGAGTACAAAGAATAAAAGAAAAAAGAAATGAGCTCCTCAATGGTTCTTTCTTTGTCCTCGAACTGTCTATCATTGCGTTCCCTCCACAGGAACCATATAAGGCAACAAGGAACCATCTTCCACACAACCGCACTCTGAGAGCGACCACCTGTCCACCAGCAAGCGAAAAGATCAATCACCCGACGAGGCATAACCCAAGAAAGACTGAAGCGGCTAAAGATGGTATTCCAAAGGACGCAAGCGGTATCACAATGGAGAAGAAGAAAATTTATTAAGTGCAAATTTATTAAAAAAAAAGCGTAAGGTGCCCCTAGTACACACAGAGTATACAAGAAGTAACAACCTCACTACCGACCCTACAAAAACAGCCCACAAAACAACTCAACCCTAAGCTCCTAAAGCTCACACCCCTCAATCTTATCCCACCTCCAATGTTCCTCATCAAGGTCAAATAGGAAAGCCACAGATTTATCCTCTTCTCCCTTGTCCCCAAACCCTATCAAAGACCAAAACAAGGACCACTCCATAGGAGAAATAGCCTGGGAACCACCCGTAGAGTTGAAAGGACTAGTTCTACTAGAACAACCCCCTCCAGAGAAACCATGATCTGCCAGAAGAAGAGAGGACGAGCTCGAGCTCGATTTAAGAAACCCCGCCTAAGAAAGCCCACATCTTCGAGTTCCCCTTGACCCACCGCCGACTTCGGCTTCCTCACTTTACGCTTGTATTGAATCAATGGCTTCAACGTGGGCTCTTTCAAGGGAGAGAAAGGAAGAACCCTCCCTACCGGCGAGCCCACCTCACAACCCACACCCGGTGCAGCCGCCTCAGAAGAAACCGGATGAAAATCTCCCACCAAATCCAGCCAAGTCTCTGCCGACAGACCAGCACAGTCTTTAGTAGAAGTAGTGACCGTGGACGACGCTGTTGAAATTGCTAAACTGGATGTAGCAAAAGTCTTCTCTGTGAGCAACTTTTGGGTGAAATTGGGAGGGAGACGCACTTTGCTCTTTGCTAACCCGCACTGCTTGGTCTTCTTAGTGAAAGGCAACCTCCTGGAACCAGTCCGCATGCGAGCATAGGAGGACCAAACCCCAAAGCGTCTAAACTTCCCCAAACGTCTAAATAACCAGCCCAAACCCAAAAAGCCCAGTTTCGGTTTCAGCCCAAAAGAAATCCTACCCAAATGCGTTGGACGCCTGCACACCCGATCTAGCCAATCACCAACAGAGTCGAGAATCTTCCTGAAAAACCCAACTTCCTTCCCCGAAATTCGCAATCCCACTCGTGATCACCTTCTAAGCACATCTTCTTGCACCCTTTGCCACATCGATCCATGGAGCCAACTTCGTCGACTGCAACCCGAGTCTTGGAACACGCTAGAAGGTCCTTACACAACGGACCGGAAGAAGAATACTCCATAGCGTAGCAGTCATCCGCAAGGTCTTTACCCAGAGGACTGGAGAAAGACCTCTCCACAGCAAAACAATCCACCGCCTGCCGAAAGGGCTCCTGCTCCCGGTCAAGCCAAAAAATCTTCTCCTTCTCGCACCAAACCATCGTCGCCGTCTGAACACGAGGCCTGCCACCAATCGACGAGTGCACCGCCTCTGCGTACGACAATAAACCCGCGTCCTTGCCCAACCTCTTCCCCGGAGGGGCGCCACTAGAAGAATACACCACCGAGGATCCAAAGAAATCTAGCACTTTGCTTAGCTCCCCAGAAACATGCCCCCAACCCTGCCCGTCACAGCCTTCAGGAAACACAATCATTCCTCTCCAGCCACCCACATTGAACGTCACCACCAAGAATCGGCCGGAACTATTTCCACCTCTCCGAACGATGGTCATCTTCGAACCATCCCTAAAATATTTAACACAGTCCTCAAAGTCCGGATTTTGCAACACATCTTCCACCATTGACAATAACCAAGCAACGCAACCCAAACTCAGCCAAACCCGCCCTGAGAAGTCTTTCCTCTTCTTCGCCACACCCAACACAAAAGTTCCTTCCCTACTGAGAAGATGAAGGACTTAGCCTCCACAAAAAACCAGTTCTCCATACCCTACCGCACTCGACAACCCCCGACGTGGTTCACAACAGCCCCGGCGACAGGCCTCACATGGCTGAAAAACCTGAGAGACGCAAACTTCCCAGGAAAAACTCTTAAGTGAAGAGAGAGTAGGGAGAAGAAGAAAGTGTCACAACAATACCTTTTGCATCTCTTCATCAACATTCTTCATAAGGAATGGTAATTGCTTTAATTGTTTATGTAGACGATATCGTGTTGACCAGAAATGATGATGACGAAATAGGAAGGTTGAAAAAATATGTTTCCAAAGCTTTGATTTGTTAAGAGGAAAAATAATCCTTTTGTCGCTATTTATTTTTTTGTTTATATATTTTATCATAAAATTTCATTCTTCAATTGAAATAAATGTATTTAATATGTATTCACCATCTTGGCATCACAATTCAACTACCTGTTGGACCCCAGTCACAACTCTTAGAGTACATGTTTATTTAAGACAAAATGCATGCAACATTTCTTCTATATTTTTTCGTTCAATGACTGCATCTGTTATGAGAATAATGGCTATTCTTATGTCTCATCTCTCTATTTTTTTCTCTATTCTCCTCTTATTCTTAACCTAAACATTCTTCATGAGAGGAAGCAAAAAGCCAGAATGTTCACAATATTTAAGTATTTATACAAGGAACCAGAAGACGTCAATTACAATTCATATCTATTGCCATAGCCCTTAATGTCTCATAAAGGATCTTTTTATTCAGCACAAATTCAATTCTTATTTAAGATTTTATTTGCTGAAGGTGTACCTCAGTATGATGATAAGGACCTGATTTAATTGTGCCCATAAAGAGGAGGTCAGTCTCCTTGATAATCTGAAACAAAAATTATGACACAAGTTAAGATAGCTGCACAACATGTCCATAGTTTAAACGTTGCATTTTCTCCAAAGTAATTGACCGGGATATTGCTAAAGAAACCAATCCACACCAAGATAACATGACATGCTTAACAAGGGGCAAATTTTTTATCAGAAAGTACAAAGAGTTCCCACCTCTAAGCAAGATCATGAAGTTACAAGATTTATCTATGTATGGAAAATTTCAATAAGAAAATGCACAAATGACTAATAAAAGGTCCTTTAAAGAGTAACATGTGTGACCATGTATTGATGCAATCCAGGTCCCTTGAAAGTCAGAACACACAGTACGCAGCAGCAATTTCAACATGGAATCAGATGAAAATATCTCAAACATAATGTGGCAGCTCACAGTTAATGGCAACGTAAGGGGGCAAAAATACATCAGCAGAGACCTTGGGGGTATTAGCATTGTCTGGTAAGAGCATGTTAGTGTGCAGTATTCTTGATACATATTTTCTTACCATCTCTTAACTTAAGCTTCTGGAACAATCGGCTCTACAATGAGCATAAATGCATTTTGAAAAGGTATGAATGAACCTTTCCTTCGAACATTGGCTCCAATCATGTAATGATTAACTTAAGATTAAACCCACTAAAACATATTTAAATATTAATTAGCACTCAATTATAATAAAACTATGGACTCTATAGCAGGGACAACAAAATGTGCTCAAACCAGCAGTTGAGTACAAGAATAAAATAAACGTTTAAAACTAACACCACAAGTTGAGAACTTTAAGAGATGCAGGTTATGATTATTATTTTCTACTAGCAATATTCACAAGTATGTGTGTGTTACACATATACACATTCAAGACATTTGTTTATTTTTTGTGGTTTTTTTTTTTTGTTTGGGGGGGGGGGGGAAGGTAGTAAAGAATATGCTATACATGTGTTAATGTTAGTTGAATGTATCTAGACATGGCTGTAATCATCTGTGACTTATGGAATCTTTTTAGATCGCATATATAGACACTTGAAAATGACCATAAAATTCCACTCCCAACTCCTGAACGAGAAACTTTTGTGGGTGTAATGTTTCAATTCAATACAGTGTGTATTTGGAATAGCGTGCTTTTGTGCTATACGATTTTCCACTTCACTAAAGTACCTTCTTTTAATTATACAGAAACAGGTAGGAAGCATGCCGCATGCCTCACCATCTAAAGTGGACTAAAAAGGGGGAGGAAAATAAAAACAGAAGACACGGTGGAATTTAACTTTTATTATATACCTTGTAAAGAGGAATGTTCACAGAGCAAAATATTTTCGAAAAATTAGAACTCTAACTCACAATATGAACTGTAACTTTATAAAATGGGGCTGAAAACAAGATATCATAACAAATCGCCAATGGATACAAAGAAGGGAACCATCTTTTTTATGTTAGACGATAATCTGTAGGAAACAAAGGACTAAAAGGGACACTGCTAGCAGAGTTAAGACAAGATGGATTAGTGTTCCAGCAATGGGCCATCAAAGACACCATCAGACTAGTGGAAGGACAAAAGAACAGAGGTTCCAAGACATGTTGGGCTATTCTTGGGAGAATATGTAGCCTTTAAAAAATAAAATGGGCAAAAAGATTGCAAGTAACCCGGCTAGACTGCATTCATCAAATTATAAACACGAATATAGATTTTCATTACATGTTAAAACTCCTTCAGTTAATTTAGTTAAAGTGATAAATTCATGGGAAAATGCATAGACTGAATTCCCTCAAACCTTTTGAATCTCATTTGAATTTATGTTATGCTGCCCAGTCCCATCTATAAACATTTTGTCTGCCATATCCTTCAACTTTTTCTGTACATCAGCAGGTTGAAGAGGTGATGAATGCTGTTGCTTCACGTATATCGAATCCTTTCCCCCCATCTTCACACCAACTATAACATGTGTACCATACTTCTCAACAAACCTGGACTCATACAAACGCAACAAAGTTTGATAAAATTTCTAAACTTAATAAAAGTTATTACTACACAAAATATAAACAAAATTTGGTAACTGGTAAGAAACATTAAATAGAACAAATTTTACATAGAAAATGTATGTGTAAAATGAGATGAATCTTTTTACTCTTAATGACACCTATGAGGCAACAATATACAGAGGTTGAGTTGGAAAGTTGTATACATATCTCAACTACCAAAAATAGCAAATCCTGATGCTGGAGCAACAAGGAAGAGGAAGAAGCTTCATCAGAGCTTATTTCAGATTTATAATAATTTTCACTATCTAGTCAATTACAGTATTTTAGGACTTTAGTAAAATCTGGAATGGACCAAATTCATGGACTTTTATTGTTAGGGATTTTATGCTTTTTAATGAGGCTAGGGTTCTTTCTTTTTTTCTTTTTTCTTTTTTTTTTTTCTTTTTGAAATGAGTGAGTTTAACTGCAAGGGGAGGGGGAGAGACAGGCTTTGTTCTTTTTAAGTCCAAGGTAACTTGGGGACCTAGTGGACTGATAGTTATCAGTAACTTGAAATAGGCATTAGGGCTTCCAATCATGAATTTATGAATTTATTTGGACTTTTGTACTCGTTTTATTGCCAATATGCTTCTCAAGAAAACCTTTGCTAACTAGGGTAATTTCTCTCCTCTTTCTTGTTGGAGTGTTCTCTCTCCCTCCCTCCCTCCCTCCCTCCCTCAAGTGTTTTCCTAATTTCCATTCTTTACGCTGCACAGCTCCCTCTAATAATCTGTCACACACTCTACTTCCTTCCTGTACCTACAATCAGCCCCTTCAACAAGTTAAGATTCTTACCTCCATAACCATTGCTCCTCTCTTTCTTCTCACACTTCCTTCTGCCCTTCCACCACCTCATCCCTTCTCCAACATGAAATCCTCAATCCAAGTGGTGGAGCATGTCATCTTCCTGGATCATCCCTTTCTCTTTCTCTTTGTTGCAAGCCAAAATAGACAAACTGATCAAGCATGGATGTATCTTCGGCATGACTCAGCTTGGTGTTAGGCCCCTATATCCATTGGGCAAATTTCAAATAACCAACAACATCAGTCAATGGGGAAATTTTGCCCGAAACTACAACAACCAAACCATGAACATCCCTGACAATATTAACCTAACCATTTTTTCTGGGACAGCTATTGATCTTAGCCTTTGTTTTCAAACATTGGGGGTTTCTCACGAGGGGAATGAGAAGGCCTTTTTAGACTTCATGGCTCTAATTGATGCGGAGCATCGTCTAGAAGTTCCAGTCCCCACTCCTAAGTTTAAAAGGTGTCGTGAAGTGAAGAACCTAGAGTGCACTATTAACTATGATGCTAGGGGTTTTGGTTCTAGCCAGGGCAAGGCAAGAGGGCCTCTAATGTAACGTTTTAGTCTCTGGGTTTTGTGGGCTGGTTTTGTAGGGGTCTTTGGTCTCCTTATGTTTTTGGGTTTTTCGGGTGTTTTTCATCTCTCCTCTTGCTCTCCTGTTTTGGTTTCCTCTTTGTATACTTCATGTATGCTTAGGGGTGCCTTTTACGCTTTTTATAAAATTCTCTACTTACTTATCAAAAAAAACAATATTAACCTAACCATTTTTTCTTTCCCCGCCCAATTATCCCACTCCTCTCATTCTCCACATTCTTTCTCTTTCTCCTATTTCTCTTTGGAATAGCATGGGGTAGGCACATGCCAAGAGGCTAGTAAGAATGAATAAATATATGTATGTAATAGTATATGCCTAATGTACATAAATATGCCTGTCCTCTCTCTCCCTCTCTCCACATTATTTTTCTTTCTCCTATTCCTCTCTCGATTAACAGACTACCACTTGTGTAGTCACGTGCCAATAGGTTAGTAAGTAAGTGTTAAAGCACAAGGACTCTTATCCAAGAGTCCGAGTGTTGAAGGTCTCTTAGCTTCAACCAAAGATAAGAGTTTTAGATAACCTTGAGGTTTGAATTGTAACCGGTTAGACTTAGATCAAAATAGGTTTAGATCAAACCTATCCCTAACCGTGTATATCTATTTAGATCAGAATAGTTTTAGTTCAAACCTATCTCTACGAATGTATATCTCATAGCCTCTCCCTAACCGTGTATATCATATAGTTAGAAGCAATAGCTAAATTAAACTCTTGTAACCTATTGCTATATATACAAGTACAATCAACCTGATTCAATAAGGTTGCAAAACGTTATTCAAAGAGAATTCTTTTAGTAAGTATCAGAGCAACAAAAAGACTAATCGTCTGCTCATCTTTCTTGCTCCTTCCTTTCTCTTCTCAATGGTCGAATCTAGTGTTACCACTGATTCCAGTTCCACCACCCAATCTTCTACGTTCAATATCCCACATACGAACCACTCTCCTTCCATCAAACTGACCAAGGACAATTACATGGCCTGGCAGTTCCAACTCCTTGCATATCTTCGAGGACAAGATGTGTATGGCTTCATTGATGGCACGGTTCTTCCTCCTGCTCAACTGATAGTGAATCCTGTCACTACCCCTGGAGCTCCTGTGATGATTGCCAACCCAAAATATCTCTCTTGGTATCAACGAGATCAGCTCATCATCAGCGTCCTGGTCTCCAACTTGTCAGACTCCTATGTCTCCCATGCTGTGGGCTGCACCACATCTCGTGCACTATGGGAATCGCTGGAAAAATGTTTGCTTCCCAAGCCCATGCCCGAATTATGCAAGTTCACTTCCAACTTGCTACCTTAAAAAAAGGTAATTCCTCCATAACCGACTATTTCCACAAGCTGAAAACTCTCAGCGACACGCTCGCTGCATGTGGCCAACCTCTCAACGACTTTGAGGCTGTCTCCTTCCTGTTAGCTGGACTTGGATCGGAGTTTGATCCTTTGGTCACCTCAGTCACTACTCGGGTTGATCCCATCTCCCGAGATGATATCTATGGCCTGCTCCTCGCCCATGAGATGCGCCTCGAGTAGCAACTGGCCAACACAGATATCTCCAATGCCACTGCTCATGTCACTACCAGAAACTCTGGCAATTCTAGCCAACGTGATCGCAGCTTCAATACTATCCGTGGCCTTGGTTTCCCAAATGGTCGTGGCTATCGTACCCCCTTTCCTGGTAGACGTGGTCAATCTTCTGGTCGCCATGGTCGTGGCCATGCAGGATCCTCTCGACCTCTCTGTCAGATATGCAACAAACTGGGTCACTATGCCACCACTTGCAATCAACGATTTGATCAAACTTCTCAGCATGAAGCTCAGTCCCCATTGCAGGCTTTCTACTCCTCTCCTAGCCTACCAACAGATGATAGCTGGTATCCTGATTCCAGGGCTACTCATCAACTCACTCATGACTTGACCAACCTCACTTTGTCCTCTGATGCTTACATGGGTTTTGACCAAATTCAGGTGGGAAATGGTAAAGGTTTGTCTATCCATAATATTGGCTCTGCCATTCTATCTTCTCCACGTCGTTCTTTTCTTCTTAAACAATTACTGCATGTCCCCTCTATTTGCAAAAATCTTTTGTATGTCCATCAATTTGCTCATGATAAAGATGTATATTTTGAGTTTCACTCTTCTTTTTTTGTCATCAAGGCCTGTCAAACCAGGTCAATCCTTCACTGGGGTCCACTTAAGAATGCCCTTTATCAGCTGTTGCCTTCTCCCACTTCCTCTCCATCTCCATACTCTCTTGTTGGTGAAAGGACTTCCGCTGATCAATGGCACAAACACTTGGGTCATCCTGCTCTATGCACTGTTAAGCACATGATTTCCAAGTTTTCCCTTCCTGCTTTTTCCAATTAGCCGATTGCTTCTTGTGTCTCCTGCCAACAAGCTAAAGCACATCAGCTTCCCTTCTCACCATCTACTTCAGTTTTTAATCTTCCTTCAGAGTTAGTTTTTTCAGATATATGGGGTCCTTTTCCTATTGTTTCCTCTAATGGGAACAAGTACTATGTTACCTTTATTGATGCATTCAGCCGATTTACTTGGCTTTTTCCAATTCAATGCAAATCTGATGTCTTTTCTATTTTTCTTCACTTTCAATCTATGGTTGAACGTCTCATGAACACTAAAATCAAACAAATTCAAACTGATTGGGGTGGGGAATTTCATCCTTTAAACACATTTTTTCACAAACATGGCATTATCCATCGTATTTCATATCCTCATACACATCAACAAGAAGGTTGTGTTGAGCGCAAACATAGACATATCATTGATACATTTCTTGCTCATCTTGCTGAAAGTCATGTTCCCAAAACTTTCTGGGATGAAGCTTGCCAAACTTCATGTTACCTAATCAATCGTCTCCCCACATCAATCCCACAAAATATCTCTCCTTTCCAAAAGCTTTTTAATCACAGCCCCGATTACAACTTTTTAAGAATTTTCAATTGTGCATGCTTTCCTAATCTTCGTCCTTATAATCAACATAAATTTGATTTTCGGTCCAAAGAATGTGTCTTCCTAGGTTATAGCCGAAATCTTAAAGGCTACAAATGTTTCCATATCCCAACAGCCCGAATGTACATCTCTCGTGATGTTGTGTTCCATGAAAAAATCCTTTCCCTTTTCTTCTCCTTCATCGACATCTATTCCAAATTCGCAGGCTTTCTCTACCTTATTACCATCCTCCTTAACACTACCTCCCTACCCAGTCAGTTCTCCACCTGCAGCAGCAAGTCCTTTTCCTTTTCTTCCTTTATCACCTGCTGCATCCAGTGTTTCATCCAGTTCCTTAGAATCCTCTTATGTGTCTAGTTCCCCTCATCCCTGCCCTACTCCCACCTGGTTACATCCAATGGTCACCCGTGCACAGAATCAAATTGTGCAACTGAGGATCTTCACGGATGCCAGAGTTAAATATCATATCTCTCGGGCTCTATTGGCTGTACAAGATTTAGCACTTACAGATTCCAATGCTGTCAAAATACCCGAGTGGAGGCAGGCTATGCAGACAGAATTTAATGCTCTCCTTCAGAACCAGACTTGGACTCTAGTTCCTCCTCAACAAGCTACAAACCTTGTGGGCTGCAAGTGGGTGTTCAAAGTTCAAAGAAAGGCGGATGTATCCATTGAAAGGCATAAAGCTCACCTTGTAGCTAAAGGATTCCATCAACAGGCTGGTCTAGACTATGGAGAGACTTTCAGCCCGGTTGTTAAACCTACAACCATTCGGATAGTGTTATCTTTGGCTTACTCTTGCGGCTGGGACATGCGCCAAATTGACATTCAAAACGCCTTTCTACATGGCTATCTAGATGAAGAAGCCTATATGTCTCAACCTCCAGGTTTCTCTCATCCAAGTCTACCGAATCATGTTTGTAAGCTACAAAAAGCCCTCTATGGCTTGAAACAAGCACCAAGAGCCTAGTTTGCACGATTGAGTACCAAGCTTTATGAACTGGGTTTTACTAGTTCTAAGGCAGATTCTTCTCTCTTTATTTTACGAACTTCATCATTAACTATGTTTGTTTTAGTCTATGTTGATGATATCATCATCACTGCCTCTGTTCCAGCAGCTATTTCAGATCTTTTGCAGCAGCTTCCAATGTCCTTTGCAGTCAAAGATCTTGGCAAACTGAACTACTTCCTCAGTGTGGAAGTCACTCCCCTGAAAACTGGTCTTTTACTCTCCCAAAGACGTTACATCCTTGACTTGCTCAAGCGTACAAATATGCTGGAAGCTAAGCCCATTTCATCTCCAATGTCTTCTTCCAGCTCTCTCTCAGCATTTGATGGTGATTCCATGGACGATCCTTTGCTCTATCGAAGCACCATGGGATCCTTGCAATATTTATCCCTCACGCGACCAAACTTGGCTTTTGCAGTAAACCGAGTGTGTCAATTCATGCACAAGCCCTCTAAACTTCACTGGCAAGCTGTTTAGGGTTGAGTATAAGAAACATCCCACGGTGTCCAGATCGAGTACCAAGCTGAGTATAAGTCGGTTGCCAATGCCACAGCCGAACTGCTATGGATTCAGTATCATCTCTGGGATCTTGGTGTTCAACTCCCTTCTCCTCCAAAGTTATGGTGTGATAACATTGGAGCCACATACTTGGCAGCCAACCCGGTTTTCCATGCTAGAACCAAACATGTGGAAATCGATTTCCACTTCGTTCGTGATCAGGTTGCTGCCAAGACTCTACAAATTCTGTTCATCCCCAGCAAAGAGCAAATCACTGATGTCCTCACCAAACCAATTGTTTCCAACCGGTTTCAATGGTTCTGCTCCAAGCTCAACGTGCACCCTGACCCGCTAACCTTGAGGGGGAATGTTAAAGCACAAGGACTCTTATCAAGAGTCCAAGTGTTGAAGGTCTCTTAGCTTCAACCGAAGATAAGAGTTTTAGATGACCTTGAGGTTTGAATTATAACCGGTTAGACTTAGATCGGAATAGGTTTAGATCAAACCTATCCCTAACCGTATATCTATTTAGATCAGAATAGTTTTAGTTCAAACCTGCATCTATGAATGTATATCTCATAGCCTCTCCCTAACCGTGTATATCATATAGTTAGAAGCAATAGCTGAATTAAACTCTTGTAACATATTGCTATATATACAAGTACAAACAACCTGATTCAATAAGGTTGAAAAACGTTATTCAAAGAGAATTATTTTAGTAAGCATAAATGTGTAGTCCTATTTCTCTCTCTCCAATATCTTTTTCTTTCTCCTCTTTGTCTCTAGTTACACATGCCAAGAGGCTAATATGCATGAATGAATTTTTATTTTTATTTTTTTTTTTTCGGGATAAGTAATTGGCCCCAAGGGGAGATGGAAGGGGAGATTCAAACTATGTATGAATAAATATTTGTATATGTGTATATGTCTAATATATCTAAATATGTCTTTCTCTCTCTCCAAATTCTTTTCTTTCTCCTATTTATTTCTCTTGGCTGAAGAGACTAGCACGAGCATAGGCACCTGCTAAGAGGCTAGTATGTACAGGTCATGTCTAGTATATGTATATCTCTGCGCTTTCTTTTTCCTTCTCCTCTTTATTCCGTCTAAAGAGACTTGCAAATGTCAAAATGCTAGTAAATATGTATAAATGCTAAAACAAATTAAGATTTTTTATGACAAATAAGTTGCGAAAAAAATTATATAAATCAACTATATGCAGGAGACAATATGTGGTTTGATACAAAGGCCTACGTCTACAAGTAAAAGCAATCAGGAAGACAATAATGGGGGTGAGAGGCACTCAAAACCTAGACTCCAATACACCAGAAACCTTATAAGCGACCAGACTACTTATTTAGGAAACCCCACTTTGGGCCTTAAATTTTTTTTCGATAGGTAACCAAAGAAACATATAAAAAGCGTAAGGCGCCTCTAAGCATACAGGAAGAATACAAATGAAACCAAACACGAGCAAGCAAGATCCTCTTGACACTGACCCTCTATAATTAAAGTCAAGAAATCCAAAAATCCTTTCTCATCACCCTCGAAAGAGATCCCTACAGTGTGATAGCACGATTTTGCGTCCTGCACCACCTCATGGTACCCTATAACCCCTGCACCTCTACCTCTTCCTCTCCAACACCAGCCCCATCTAGATCATCTCTCTGCGATGGTCCTCCCATCTCAGAAGGAGATGAGATAACATGCATTGCGGGACTCGGACTAAGAAACCCCCGCCAAAGAAACCCTTTCGCCGGGGGAGAGACGGTGGTTGCCTCCACGAACTCAACAATCAATCCGATCAACTTCACATCCTTCATCTTCCGAGAATAACTCAACACCGGCTTGGAATCTGACGGATACAGAGGTTCCCTAGCCTCCAACATCACGGGATGCGGGAGGCAGAGCCTATCATCCAGCGCTGCCGCCCCTGAAAGGTCACCTTAAATTGCTTCAGCCAAATCATCACTTAGGCTGAAGTACTCACTTGGACCGAAGTCCCCAATTCGATGAGAGATTTTATGGGGCTAAAGCCACCAAACCCTTGATACCAATATCTATTTTACAGGGCTTGAACTACAATGCATTACTCTATTTTTTATGTGGGATTACCTTCCTTTTTTTTTTTTTTTTTTTTTTTTTGGTGTCCTTTTTGTATACTCCCTGTATGCTTAGGGGCGCCTTTTACGCTTTTCTAATATATTCTGCTTATTACCTATCAAAAAAAAACTATGCACCTCCTGACTTCTCTATTTTGCAATGAGAGATTTATTAGAATTTGAAGCAATTTACAAAAAATCCTTTCTTTTTTTTGATAAGTAAGCAAAATTTATTAAAGAAAACATAAGACGCCCCTAAGTACATAGGTAGTATACACAGGAACAACCAAAGCTAACCCGCAAAAACCCACAGAACCTAAACCCTAGAAACCTAAAAAAAAAAAACACCCAAAAACAACCCACAACCCACCAAGGCACACAACGCTACGTCACGCGAGCTTTGCCTTTCCTACGCCTAAAGGAAGATTTTACAAAAAATCTCTACCTTACTCAAATTCTATCAAGCCGGATAACATAAAATTTCCTCAAATACCTCCTCAAAAAAATACTTCCACCAAGACATTTAAAGAAATTTGAGGAAATTTGAGGGGCGAGTGTTTTGGTGGAAGTATTTTTTGAGGAGGTATTTGAGGAAATTTTATGTTATCTGGCTTGATAGAATTCGAGTAAGGTGGAGATTTTTTGTAAAAGCTTCCTCTAGGCGTAGGAAAGGCAAGGCTCACATGACGTAGGGTTGAATGCTTTGGTGGGTTGTGGGAGGTGGGTAGCAAGGCAAGGTAGGAAATGTATGAGAGCATGAGCATGATGAATGTATGGTATGATGAGCATGAGCATGGAACAAAATCATTAAAATTGAACGTAAGACCAAGGTTGAAAGACATCTTGGCAGAGCAAGTGTAAGATCAGTAGGTATAAAGCCACATGGCATCAGAAACAAAACCAGAGGTTTGAGTCCCACATCACATAGCAACTAAGAGCAAGTGTGGCCTTTAAAATCGCAAATTAGCCTATAAAATTTTGCTTTTTCAAAAAAGCATCTCCTTGACTGCGATTTGAAAAAACAGTTTTTTGCGTTTTCAAATCACAACTTTTTAAAAACGCAATTCCCAAACGATTCATTTTCTGCGATTTGATTTAAACTCGCATTTTTTGTCTACGAAATTGCAATCTCAAATGCACCCTTAGTCATTCATGGTCATAGTAATGATGTCAACTGATGGTGTGGTTGAGCTAATTCATAAAACAAGATAAGAAAATGCATGGATTATTGCTCCATTAACAAACATATGATGGCCTCATTGAATTTATTTCCAAGAAGTGAAAAACAAATATTAGTCATAATTTAGCCTGTTTAAAGACAAATACAACATTCCACATACATAGAATAGTATTATGGAATAAACGTGAAAAAATCAGTTTGAACCCGAAGTATTTTCCCTTTATATTTTGAAATTATTACTTTTGAAGCCCGTGTAGAGAAATAGTTGCAAGTAGCGGATAAGCATGACTAGCCTTGGTCAATGTTATTTTTTTGGTAACTAATCTTTTTCTTGGGTTTACAACAACCAACATGCTAATGGAAATAAATGAAGTTTTGCCAAGCAATTCTACTATTCCCATAAGAACACTTCATGAGAAAGGATGCAAACAAGCAGATAGACCAATAACAAGGTTAAAGAGTTAGATGAATCCCAAAAACGTTAAGTAAACCCACTTGAGACAGCTCTATCATACAAAAGTTATTTTTTAAAAAACTATTTTTATGGTGTTAATGGAAATTTTTTTTTTTTTTTTTTTAAGTAAGAAAGATTTATTAAAAAAGCGCAAGGCACTCGTAAATACATAGGAAGTTAATGAAAATGTGGTGACCATGTTGGATGGAAGAGGAGATACGAAAGTGATTTATGGAGGCCCATGAGACTAAACAATATTGATGAGGATGAGAAGAAAAAATTAATTCAAAGAGTAAAACCCCACCCTCCCCCCAAATGAAAAAAAACAAAAAAGAAAGAAGCAAGTAAAGGAAATCCCAAAAAGGGAAATTCTACATTGATCGTAAACTTCTTTCAGTAAATAATTTGTAAGCTAATGTTTGCAGATACAATGCCCACAGCTCAATGAAGATAAAGCTGAAAGCCATAGAACATACCTTGCCAATGCAGCAGGATCCCATGATGATGGGATGGCTTGTTTAACATGATCACACAATACTACCTGTGATTTTTCTAGTGCAATGTTGTAGAGTGTGAAGACGACACCATCAAAAGCAAGGCTTTTAGTGTTGGCAGCATCTTTCTGCCAGCCTCCTGTGAATTCAAATGCAGCATTGAAGTGGCCCGAGGGAATTTTACCAGAAAGAGATAGTTCCTGGTTAAACTGCTCTGACATCTAGAAATGTAAAACATATAATAAGGCATACCCTGGTTAAAATACACACATTGAAACTGAAAATCACAGTATGTTTAAAGGAATTATTTCAGTAATATCTTATAACAAATATGACAAGTCTTTTTTAAAATTCAAAAGAAAGTAAAAGATCTATAACCACTATCTCTCCCACCCTTATCATGGCAGGAAAACAGAAAACTAAGCGATAATTTAATCACTGGAAGCCTTGAAATCGCCATGACTCCATTTCTCAAAGAATATGAAACAAACAACTATTTACAATTAATAGTGAAATCGGGGAAAATAACCATTCTAAGTAGTCTTCTAGTCTGTGCCAACATGCATGAATGGTTAATGTTAGACCAGAGACGAATAATATACTTCTAAGAGTAATTATAGAAAAGTAAGAGAATGGCTACACTAAGACGAACACTAAAAAGCAATTTATCCATCGAACGTACTTCTCGAAACTCCTAATTAGTTTTTGCATAGCACTTGAAATCACAAACCCGTCAAAGAAATATAAACCTATCACTAAAATTTCGCTTCAAATATAGGTTTGTAGATTTCCTGGCGCAATGTTATTTGATGAATTTGTGTAAAATCAAACAGTAAAAAACAGAAAAAACACAATTCAGTTACCAAAGCTGGTGTGTTGAAAGTGTTAAAGAGAGAAGAAATAGACTAGGACAAAGTCATAATTCAAATTTCCATATAACCTCCAGAAAAAAAAAAAAAAAAAAAAAAAAAAAAAAATCTAAACCCATTCATAGAACCTACAAAATTCAGACAAAAATGAAACAAACAAAAACAGAACTTCTTATGACCAAAAAAAAAGTTGCAAAAAATCAACCCTCCAAGAACGCCCTCTCCACTAATGAGTTTCAGAAAGCCGAAAAAAAAAATATATATAGAGTCTCTAGTAATAGGCCATACCTGTTGAAAAGAGAGAACATCGGAGGCGAACCTGAGACGCTCCCCTTTATCACACTTGATGGACTTGGGCACGTTTCGAACTGAGATTCTACCTGGGACCACCAAGTCCCGGACCTGATCATCGTCGATCACGATCAGCCTCGGCTCGGCCGAGCTCCTCTTGCAGTACTTAAGGTTCAAATCCTCCGTCAGGTCGTACCCTAACCCTATTGCCTTTATAGCCATCTCCACCGCCGCCTTCTGCGCAACCATCTTCTGCTTACTACTCATTATGCTCAATCCAACACACAAACTCTCTCTCTCTCTCTCTCTCTCTCTCTCTCTCGCTACTGTATCATCATCCAAAAAGGCTCCAGAAATCTGAGAGAAATCCCGGACTTGAAAGAATTTACAACGGAAGTAGAAGATAGGAGATCAAGTCGTTTCGGGTCCTGACTCATTACTGGTCAAAGCGTGAGATTTTCAACCATGTTGTTAAATTCTATTTTAAATGGTTTGGTGGGTGATTGGTGAAAGGGGTTTAGAGAGAGAAGTCAAAGGTTGAGGGCTGGCGTCTGATTCAGGGAATCCGCAGTTGCCATTGGCGAAGCTCTAGTTGCCTTCCAGTTTTTGGCATTTTCTAACTTTATATTACAGAACGAATGTTTTGACTTTTGGGATTTATTTTATTTATTTATTTATACACCACGCGAACACAAGACAGTACTGTATTTTGTGTTTCATTGAAAATGAATATTCTATTGAGTTCTTTGATTTGGAACAACTTTGAAAATGATTTCTGGGTGGGAAGAAGAGTGGACTATTTCGGCGGCCGTATTGATTATGCCCACGTGAATTTTATTTTAATTGTGGAACCAAACAAACCCCTTTGCACTCTCGACCTAGTTGCGTGGATATATCTCCTTTCCCATTGTCTCAAATTCAAATTCAAATTTAAATAATAATAATAATAATAATAAACCCAAGTGAGATATTTGTTATTTTTCTAAAATAAATATCTTAAAAAGACAATAAAACCGAGTTTATATAAAAGTAAAAATTATATATGGTTTATTATAATGAATAATGTTTCTTACATTACTTTCGTACAATTTTTGTACAATTCTAATACTTTTTTTAATATCAACTATTGAATATTTAAGTGTCTCATATAAAAAAACAAATCCAATGATTGATCATAAAAAAATAATAATAAAAAAAAAAGTTGTTAGAATTACACAACAATTACTTCTCTATTATAAATATGTTTATTACAAATATAAGGTCGGTGATGTTAATTTTTATAATGTTATAAGTTAAAATTAATTTATGTAATTCACACAAATGATGAACTCTTAACAATAATTAAGTAATAATTATTATGGATTTACAACATATAAATAATAAACAGTGATGATATTTAGTTTGTATAAGGAATTAATAACTTAATTGAGTAGCTTTTAAATAAGTTCGAGTTCATTTGAAAATAAATGCACAAAGTTTTAACATATTATGTAATGAGTAACGGTAGAGACCATTTTTTTATCATCCGAAAGTTGATATGGCTTTTAAAATTACCATTGAATTAAAATTCAACAGTGATCTGTCACAAATCTAATAATAATTTTAAAAGCCACATCAATTTAAGAGGATAAAAATATGATCCCTAACATTACTCATTATATAACTCGGTTGATGTGAAACAAGACAAGAGATAATTGGGTCTTTTCGTTTTAATTTAGGTTTTATTAATTAATGGGGTTGTTAGTATTTAATTTTATGTTTTGTTTAGTTTCAAGAGTCATGGATTTTTTATAATTCAATAAATGGATTTTGCCTAAAGTCAATTAGATTATGGTTGAATTAGAATCCTCAAAATTATTTGTTTGAATTTTAGAAAATCCGAGCAGGTGATTATGAGAGACCACTTATGGGATCCACCTGACCAAATAAAAATTGGGTTGTCCAACTACTTATCCGATCAGATGAGTCACATAAGTAGTCTTGTAATGCTCTGAGAAATTAATTAACTAGTAATTAACTTCACGGTTCGTCTCTCGATCCCATTACATAAGGAATAAGACTCAAAGATCTACTACACCTCCAAAAGAGAATACTACACAGCGAAAACATAGATATTTTATCAACATTAGTTACAACTAGAGCATCTGTAACGATCCACCCCCAATGAATAGTTCACATAGAGTTAATAGTTTATAAAGATACTCATGGGTGCTAAGTCCCACATTGCCTAGTTACTAGGTGAAACTGGGCTTTATAAGTGATTCTAGGGAAAGCTTCAAATTGACTAGTCCTTTTGGGGTGATAGCGCAGATGTGGCTAGCGCTTTTCCTTGGGTCGTTACAAATGGTCCCACATCGCCTGGGAATGATGATGTGCTTATATGTATAAATGCACTCTTTATGACACAACGCGTTTTAAAGCCGTGATGTCAATGAACCTATCAGAACTCTCGCAGCGGCTCACTTAACTGCAGAGTTCTGATAGGTTCATTGACATCACGGCTTTAAAACGCGTTGTGTCATAAAGAGTGCATTTATACATATAAGCACATCATCATTCCCAGGCGATGTGGGACGTCACAATCACCCCCCCTCTTTGGACCCAGCGTCCCCGCTGGCGTCCCTCATTGAGCTTGTGCACGCTCCCGCCATCTCAGGCTGGGCAATGGCTCTGATACCATTTGTAACGATCCACCCCCAATGACACAATATTGTCCGTTTTTGGCTCCCCATATCAGACTTCCCAGGAGGTCACCCATCCTGGGATTGCTCTCGCAGCGGCTCGCTTAACTGCGGAGTTCTGATAGGTTCATTGACATCACGGCTTTAAAACGCGTTGTGTCATAAAGAGTGCATTTATACATATAAGCAAATCATCATTCCCAGGCGATGTGGGACCATTTGTAACGACCCAAGGAAAAGCGCTAGCCATATCTGCGCTATCACCCCAAAAGGACTAGTCAATTTGAAGCTTTCCCTAGAATCACTTATAAAGCCCAGTTTCACCTAGTAACTAGGCAATGTGGGACTTAGCACCCATGAGTATCTTTATAAACTATTAACTCTATGTGAACTATTCATCTCTTTCCAATATGGGACCGGGGTGTTACAGCATCTATCACGAGTCATTACATTAACTGAAGTCACACTATACATATTATCGATCAAAACTAAACCTTAATACACAATTGAGCATTAAATACTAAGCCTACACATCACCCAAAAGTACTAATTATCATAAGCGGCCTTCAAAAGCCTCCAACAAGTCCTCGATGATCAACCAAATCGATATCACTACATCAAATGGCTGCATTTTCTTTGAGGTCCATCTCAAATCCAACATCTAAAGGTGGTTCAACTATGAAATAATACGTATTTCATAAGTGGAAAAGATACAAGTGTAAGTTTACGACTTAGTGAGTAATAATACGCATGGTGACAGGTTATCATGTGGTCAACTTTGTTATTTTTAAATCACATGCAACAATGTAAATTATAGTTTTTCTTTTGACAAAATGATCATGGATGCAATATACATATAATATATGTTGTAATAAGATAATCATGTCATAATTCAATTTCATATAGTCTACCCAGGGATTAACCCCTTCCCGAAAGGTTAGCGCTGTCCAGAAGGACCTGTAATACAACAATGGCCCCGGATATGTACGCTTGTAACGCCCCCAAACCGCTAGGGTTAGGTTCGTACATTTTCATACATAAAGCCACATAAGGCCTGTTAGATAACCTAGCTAATATGTTGAATTAAATAAATTGCCAGAAAAATTATTTTTTTAAACTCAGAGCTTCAATAAATGCGGAAACAAGTATTTGGAAAAGAATAATTATGTTCGATAAAATAAATAAAAATCCAAGGTAGAACTAAATTTATTGTAATAGCGCACTTATTAAGGTAAATGAAATGCAATGTCCTAATGCTAGCCTAAATCCCATTTCGGCCGCATTGGTCTCTCTGCTCATAACCTGAAAACAAAAACAAAATAAGGGTGAGCGAGAAATGCTCAGTAGGGTAACCCTCAACCATAAAATGGTTGAGTTAAATTCATTTTATTCAAAATGATTATTAAAGCACACTTGAAATCAAAATTTCCACAATACAAAATATAAGTTCGGCATTTTGTTTAAAGTATAAAATTACTGGTTGATAAATAAAACTTCTCATATTTAGGGCCCATGTACACTATTACGCCCTGTGTGCTAGGGTTGCGTGACCAATACGACCCAGGCAAGTAAACTATGGGCACAGGCCTGCCCCGTCAGCTAATTAATTAAAGTGCACTTAGCATGATCTAGGGATGAATTACCACATTTTCAAAGTCCTTCAGCGATTGCGCTTCCATCCAAGTAACGGTACCGAGCTTAAGCCTCTATGAATCTCTGTGAATATCTCTAGGGCCAAATAATAGTCTCCTCCACACACGTGCCTCATTTATAAAAATCTTTATCATTCTCATAAATTATTCTTATTCCTTTCACTATGTTTGGTAACTCTTGAGGCAACATGTGGGAGGGTTTTTACGTTCCTCTTTTCATTAATTTCAAAAAGTAGTAAATTTCCATCTCTGGAACCAACTAAGCAATTTACTATAATTAAAAAGTCCTTTATAACTAAAGCTTTTCTTAAAACCGCTGGTTTCAAGAATATAATTTCTAAGAACAACTTTCATCTCAAAACTATTTTAAAACAATCCTTCATGCATCAATATAAATTTGAAATACATAACAAGAACAATTATTCGTAAATATGCTAGAATTAATGGATAAAATAATATAACATAAAATGATTTTAGAAGGAGTAGATGATCCCTTACATCGATACTGCTACTCAAAGACTGATCTGAAATATCAGATACCTGAATCGATAAAACTTAACTATGTCAGTGCTAAGATACACATCCTAAATAGAATTAGACTTAACGCATCCCGGCTTTCCAATCTCTACATATATCATGATTATAGGTGTTTTATTATTATTAGGAAATTATTAAACCGTATTTGAGTGTGTATATATTTTGGGTTTCATGAAAACTCTTGTGTCATATTTATAAAATATGATATTAGTTCACTATGAAAAATGCTCTTGAAATGATATAAATTGTTCAAGTCAAAAATCCAGAAAAGAAATATTATAAGATGCTGAAATATCATTGGTTGTTAAAGTAGTTCTATAAAACTACAGTAAAAATTATCAATTACATACAAGAAAAAAAGGAAAAGGAAGGAATAGAAAAAGAAATAGAATCAACAAGAAATATCTAACCCAAGACTTGCTACGGTACTTGGTTTTAGAAAATGAGAGAAAATGACAAAAATGTTGCTAGTAGAAAAGAAGGAACAAAAGAAAAGAGTAAAAAAAAAAGAAACAAAAAGATTTTGATTTAAATAAAAGAAGAACATAAAAAAAAAATAATAATAATAATAATAAAAAAGGGGTAATTACCTTTTCCCCCCATGAACTACCCAAAAATGCGCGATGCCCCGACAAACTACCAACTCGACCAAAATAGAGCATTCAACTACCAAAGACAACCCTTTTCCCCCCTTCCGTCAGTCAAAGGGGTTAAAACAAACGGTCAATGGGTCACGTGACCGTCACACGCCGTTTTACTCTCATTTTCTTCCTCTTTTCCCCCCATGAACTACCACCATCTTCCAATATGCCCCCATGTAAAACGGCACATGACCCGTTGACTGTTTCTTTTAACCCCTCTAATTGACGAAATGGGAGAAAATTGTTGTCTTTGGTAGTTGAATGCTCTATTTTGGTCGAGTTGGTAATTCATGGAGGCATCGCGCATTTTTTGGTAGTTCATGGGGGAAAAGGTAATTACCCAAAAGAAAAAAAAACAAAAGAAAAATACTAAGGTTTTGGAATCCACACTCACCGAATCATAACAACATACTCTATGTTCATCAATATTAATCTGAAGTTCTCATAATTAAAATCTTAGGTATGTTTTTTTATTATGCTTCAAATATTTAATCAAAACCATCCCATATATCCATTCTTTACACAAATCACAAAAGAAATCTAATTTAAATCAAATCATCAAGTGTATCCATAAATCACAACAAGATATCCAATTTAAATCAAAACATCAATTGTATCCGTAAAATAAATCACAAGGGATATCCAATTTTTTTATAAATAAAAACCAAGCAATCAATTATGTGAAATTATCACAAATCATCAAATGTATCCTTGAATCACAAAAAATATCCAAGAATCATTCCATACATTGAAAAGAAGTAAAACATTGAAAAAATTAAACCCAATAAAATCAAATAATAAAAACTTACATAGAAATATTGTTGTTCTTCATCGATGAGGCTTCATCCTCAACTTTAGTTGAGAAATTAGCTACACATGATTATGAAAATAAAAACCTACTCTAAAGAAAAACTAAACTAAAAAGAAAATATTTATGGTCTCTAGTTTCCCCCTCTCTTTTTTTCTTGAGGCTTAGCAATCTATTTATATGGAGCAAACAAACCCTAGAAGCCCTAGAAATCTCAGAAAAATCATACTTCAATCTCCTAGTCAAATTTGGAAGCAATCCTAGTACAAATCGGAATAGGATTCATCTAGATTTGCGTTCTTATATTGTATGACACTTTTGGCATAGCAGACGTCCGAATTAGAAAAATTCTATTTCACAATAATTTGTAATATTTTGAGCTAGCTTTCCAAAAAGTTATGGTCAAAATACTATGACATGTGCAGCATCTAAAATTTAATCCAATCCGATTTTGACTCCAATTAGAGAAATTTCGATTTAATCAGTTCATTGATTTGGTTAAACAAAACCACATCATCTAGGTCTTCTCAAAGTGTGTTTTCTTCCAAACTTTGCATTTTTCACCTTAAAGCTGCTATTTTCCATTGACAACCTACAAAACATTAAAAACACAAATCTAACACAAAATATTAGATTAAGACACAGCTAAAGAATTAACTAATATAAATTAAGGGGTTTAATATTCAATATTTAGCACTCATCAAATACCTCCAAACTTACATTTTGCTAGTCCCTTAGTAAAACAAAACAAAAAATGAAATGAAAGCATGAAACATAAATCCTCTTTCGTGGGAGAGACGATTGCATTTAGCATATGCAACAAGCCTTTTAAACCCTTAGGACTCCATAGTGGGTGAGTGAAGTCTCGTGAGGGTTTGCCAAGAATGATACTCACAAACATTTTTAAAGCACTATGTTGTTGACAAACAATGACTTCCATACAAACGCATGGTTCAGACATCGTGAGCAAGTTTAACAAAATGAATATCACAATCACATCAAGACATCTAAAATCAATCAACTCATAGTTGGAAAATTGAGACAACTCATGCTCAAATGAGTGCAAAGTGAGATAATTAACATAGACTCATGAAGTTTCAATTTTTCTCAAAGTTTGTGTACCCCAAAATTCATAGGAATCTTATCAGATGAAAATAACCAATGCTTAAATCAAATGTGCATTTTTTTTTTATTTAGACATTTTTTTTTATAGGTTGTGCAATGTCTGACTCCCTTAAGCTTTTTAGTTGACCTATGTAACGAGTGTTGAGTTAGTGACTTCTAAACCAGATAGTTTTAGAGCACTAGATGTAGAAACATCCCTAAAGACTTAATTACTCGAGTCAAAAAGACTACGAAGTCAAACTAACCAAACAATCAACCAAATTGAATTTTCTTATCTTTTTACGCGAACACCCAATGTTTAGTGAGGCAAGATGCCCGGTTATTTAATGAGAACTCAAACTGATGATATTATTATTATTATTCTCTTCTTCTTTTTTTGAAATTAAGCCAAGGTTTCATCAACAAATCATCCTACAAATCTCAAGATATACATTCCTCAATTCAAATCTCATACCTCACAGAACCAATGCTAATGTGCTTGTGATAATCAATTCAAACAAGTGATGTCTCTCAAATCTAACAGATGAGTCAAAATATTCAGATTTCTAATGACATGCATTGTTCAACATGGTAAACAAACTAATGATATGCAAACCACAGTTGCGATGTAATCATGCTCAATCAACAACATAACACAATTTTTTTTTTTGAAAAGCAATTAAAATAACAACAAAAACAACAACAACAAAAATAATAAAGATAACAGACAGAAATGTCTAGCCCACCCCAAACTAAAATGACATATTGTCCCCAATGTGACTAGAAATACAATATCGAATGGGTGATGCAAGTCGGGTGTACCGTAGAAGAACGCTCCCCCAAACTTGAATGGCAGACACTTGTCCTGAAAAACACAACAAAAACAAAACAAACAAAATAAAGTGACAAGAAAATAAAAGGAAAGATGTGTTGCCTCCCACAAGCGCTAAGTTTACCGTCTTTATCCAGACGCTCCACATCATAGGATCAGTGAGGATAAGTTGGGTCCTCCAAGGGCATTTCTTCAATCTCAGGGATCTTCAACTCCAAAAACGGTTTCAACCGTTGACCATTTACCTTGAAAGTGTCTCCATTCTTTGGATCTTCTATCTCAATGGGTCCATGAGTGAAAACTGTACGAACTAAGAATGGTCCAGTCTATCGAGATTTTAGCTTCCATGGGAATAGATGCAAACGTGAATTGTAGAGGAGGACTTTCTGGCCAACTTCAAAAGATCTTCGCAAAATGTTTTGGTCGTGGGCCTTCTTCATCTGAGTTTTGTACAGCTTGGTAGAGTTGTAAGCATCATTTCGCAGCTCCTCTAATTCATTGAGCTGGAGCTTCCTTTGAGAGCCGGCCTTGGTGAGATCAAAATTCAGCTGCTTGATGGCGTAATATGCTTGATGCTCCAATTCTACAGGTAGATGACAAGACTTCCCATACACAAGTCGGTAGGGAGACATGCCAATCGGAGTCTTGAATGCTGTCCGGTATGCCCACAGTGCATCATTGAGTAGCAGAAACCAATCCTTTCTTGTCGAGTTCACCGTCTTCTCTAGTATCCTCTTGATTTCTCTGTTAGATAGCTCAACTTGACCACTTGTCTGAGGATGGTAGGGAGTTGCAACTTTATGAGTGATACCATACTTCTTCATGAGTTGCTCGAAAAATTTATTGCAGAAGTGCTTTCCCCCATCACTAATAATGGCACGTGGTGTCCAAAAACGTGCAAACACATTATCCTTCAGAAATTGCAGCACAACTCTATGATCATTGGTTTTACAAGCAATGGACTCCACCCATTTGGAAACATAGTCAACAGCCACGAGAATGTAGAGGTACCCATAAGAGTTCGGGAAGGGTCCCATGAACTTGATGCCCTAAACATCAAAAAGCTCCACAACTGAGATCGGGTTCAACAACATCATATTCCTTCTTCCAATACTCACCAATTTCTGGCATCGTTCGCAACCTGAACAGTAAGCATAGGCATCACAAAAAATGGATGGCCAATGGAATCTGAAAATTAAATATTGACTTCTAACAACCAAGTGCGTGTGTTTGTGTGCAACAAAATATCTTAAATGCGGAACATAAAGAAGACAAGATATTTGTTACGAAGTGGAAACTCTGTGAAGAGAAAAATCACTCCGGGTCAACTAAACCCAGGATATCCACTATATTGAAAACAAAGCTAGTTATAAGACACTCGTACTCACATACCCGTATGCAGTAGTCATACCTTTAACTCTGACATGAAGCCCATCTTGAACGCTTCCCAACCAAGTCTCCTACTTAAAGGGGTCTTCAATGGATTCATTTACCTTAGGGTTGATCCCTAAGATAGACTTCACACGAACTGTTGAGCACACACTGGCAATGGCTTGAGAGCTAGCAGATCTTCAATTCTCCCTAAACACCCTTTCTAAGCACTATAGAATTCGATACAGAATTCATACAATTGACAAGCCTAGTGCCCTCTATTTATAGGCTTACAGAAAACCTAAATCTGTTGAGATTCAGACTATGGCTGTCGAGCGTCCGAACGGAAGTTAGCCACATCCGGACTGTCTTCTGCGATCGCCTTTCAGAAACAACGCAATTCTATCCTTATCAGGTCCACATCCGGACGGCTTGGCCAAGCGTCTAGCTGGTCTTTACTATAACTCCTTTCTGCATTCGAACAGAACACTAGAATATTTTGAAATGCTAGACAGCGTCCGGACGTGTTGCCACGTCGTCCGGATGACTTGCAGAGACTTCCTTAACAATGTCGACTTCTGAAATCCAACTCAGTGTAGAATTATGATTGACCTAGCATCCAGACGGTGTTGCTCTATCGTCGGGACATCTTCAACTCAATCTGCTGGACACTGTAGGGCGTCTGGACGCCTTCAGAGGCTCGTCTTGACGGTTGCACAGGAACCGGTTGATTTGGCTTGGAATTTGTAAGGAATCTTTATGGACATCTTCTGGAAGCTTGTGATTAGTCACATACTTTGACATGAACACTGTCTGAATACATGAAAACTCTGAATACGAATCGATCATCCTGTTAATTTGCAACCATTACATAAAGTGTTTTTTGTCATCCAGAATGTAGCCAACATAAAATACTAACATAATCCACTTTGAAGAATCTTCGCAGCGGTTTTTTTAGAACTGAAGTGGCCTCCACATGCATGATCATGGCAAAAGGAGAGGACATTGTTCTAGTCACTCTTAGGAATGCATCTTCTTATAATCTGATCTGGGCAATAGTTAAACAAGTAGGGATCATCCCAAAGAAAAGTTTTACCTCTGCCAAGAATTTTGACCTGTCGTGCTTGGGCCAATGGGAGGGCATCTAGCCGGTGACAAGGTAATTCACGATATCTGCGAACCAAGGTGCAAGAGTCTAGGAGATGTGCATCAATTGTTCATCAGGGAACATCTAAGCAATTGGCATAGCATCTTCATTGAAGTCCACAGTTAGCCTAGATAAGTGGTTTGCTACTACATTCTCAGAACCCTTCTTATCCTGAATCTCAATGTCAAATTCTTGCAGCAACAGGATCCACCAGATGAGACGAGATTTAGCATCTTTCTTGGACAACAGATGCTTCAAAGCATCATGATCCAAGTAAACCAAAACTTTAGACCCGAGCAAATAAGATCGAAACTTATCTAAAGCAAAAATAACAGCCAACAACTCCTTTTCAGTGGTAGAGTAGTTGAGCTGTGCATCATTCAGGATCTTGCTAGCATAGTAGATGACATAAGGAAGCTTCTCCACTCTTTGCCCCAACACAGCTCCCACAGCATAATCAGAAGCATCACACATTATCTCGAATGGCACAATCCAATTAGGTGGCTGAATGATTGGTGTTAAAGTTAAGGTCTTCTTTAGACTTTGAAAGGTTGCATGGCACTCTTCATTGAAATCAAACAGAGCATCTTTTGCAAGCAAGCTGCACAAAGGTCTTGCTATCTTACTAAAGTCCTTGATGAATCTTCTGTAGAACCCAGCATGGCCTAGAAATGAGCAAATCTTTTTCACTGTCCGTGGGGCTGAAGGTTGGAGATCAAATCTACCTTGGCTTTGTCAACCTCAATACCTTTGTGGGAAACAACATGCCCCAAAACAATCCACTGTTTTACCATGAAGTGGCATTTTTCCCAATTCAGAACCAAGTTCTTCTCCTTACATCGTACCAACACCAATGTAAGATGGTGCAGGCAATCCTTAAATGAAGATCCAAAACAGAGAAGTCATCCATAAATACCTTAAGATGACGTTCAACCATATCTGAGAAAATGCTGATCATACACCGTTGAAAAGTTGCAGGTGCATTGCACAAGCCAAAAGGCATACGATGATAGGCAAACATACCGAAAGGACAAGAAAAAGTGGTATTCTCTTGATTTTTTGGGTCCACCAAAACTTGATTGTAGCCAGAGTAGCCATCAAGGAAACAGTAATAAGCATGGCCAGCCAGTCTCTCCACCATCTGATCTATGAAAGGCAAAGGAAAGAAGTCTTTCCCTGTGGCAGAATTAAGCTTTCTGTAGTTGATGAACACCTGCCATCCCGACTGAACACGAGTTGGGACCAACTCATTCTCCTTGTTCTTGATTACTGTAATTCCAGCTGAAAAATGAAATTGGACTTCTGATTTAACAGTGTGTGAACTGTGTGCAACAAAATATAAAATGAGGAATTAAAGGAGACAAATATTTTGTTAACGAAGTGGAAACTCAATTAAGAGAAAAACCACTCCGGGGTAGCCAAACCTAGGATATCCACTATTCAGAAGACAAATCTAGTTACAAAGTAGTAGCACTCACATACTTCTGATGCAGTGGTTGTACCTTAAACTCTGACGTGTAACCCAACACGAACGCCTCCCAACCAGGTCTCCTACCTGAAAGGGTCTTCAATAGAATCCTTTACCTTAAGGCTAACTCCTAAGATAGACTTCACAACTGATCAAATCACACACTGACAAAGCTAGAGAGCTAGCAGATCTTCAATATCTCCCAAAACACCTTCTCTAAGATGTAGAGAATTCACCACCGAATTTTGTGTTGAAAGCATGCCTCAAGCCTCTTATTTATAGGCTTTGGAAACCCAAAATTGAGTAAAAAATGGAGTCTGAGGCACGCGCGTCAGGATAGGAGCCAGGACCGTCCGGACGGCCAACGTTTTCCTTGTCCGAAAAGTAATTCTTGAATTTTCTGCAGGGCCATTCGGATGCAAGATGTTTCTGTCTGGACGGGGGCCATCCGGACGCTTCTATTGGCTGTCCAGACACTCAATTTATAGAATTTTTTCTAAGCTTTCCAACAACGGCAATTTTGTCTCAATCCGATATTTGAGTAAAAAGTTATGACCAAAATACCCGAGGGTGTCCGGACGGCTTGACCGAGCGTCCGGACGGTAAACTGCAACCGCCTTTCCAAAATAGCACTGAAAGCTTCCATAACAAGGCCGCGTGTAATACCCCGTATTTTAAGAGATTGAGTAAAATATCTTAAAATACGATTTAAGGCCTAATAATAGGAATAACATCCATATGAATATTTGTGGAATAAATATTCATCAAGATAGGTATAAATATTTAAGAGATTAAATATTTATTAGAAATATGTGTATAAGTATATAAGAGTTAAATGGATTAGAATTAAACTAAGTCTAATTCGATCGATCGATTATAGAATCGATCGAGCGATTGTTTAATGTCTTAAAATCGATCGTGCGATTAGGGAATCGAACCCTTATTAGAAGCCGAAATCGATCGATCGATTAAATAATCAATCGAGCGATTTAGTTATATAAGTGTTGAAACGGGTGAAAATTTGGCTAAGTATATTGGATCGATCGATTATTTTATAGTGTAAAAAGTAGATCGATCGACCTACTGTTCAATTAGATCGATCGATTATTTCATAGTGTAAAAGTGGATCGATCGACCTACTGTTCAAGTAGATCGATCGACATAAAAGTGGATCGATCGACTTTCTGCAGAAAACAGATTCATGCACCGAATCTCCGAAAATATGATATTTAATACCAAATCTCCCCAAATCTTCTCCCCAGCCATTAGATGTGATCGTTTTGGAGCAATCTTGGCCATTCATTTCACTATAAAAGGAGCCCAATCCATTCCTTCAATTATACATCTCATTTCTCTCCCAAAACTCTCTCAAACTCTCTCCCAATCTCTCTCAAATTCTCTCTCTCTCTCTCTCTCTCTCTCTCTCTCTCTCTCTCTCTCGGTTTGTCCAGCAGAAGAAAGGCAGAAGAAGGTAGAAGAAATCTGAAGCTCTCTCTCTCCCGTGGGTAAGTCTCTCTCCCAAGCTCTTTCTCCTTCTCTATCTCTTTGTTTCTCTCGGCTATACTGTGAAGGAAGAGGAAGAAGAAGAGAAAAAGAAAAAGAAAGAAAAGGGAAAGGAAAAGGAAAAGGAAATGATATTTAGTTTTTTTTTTTTTTAAGTTTTGTTCTAATATTGTTGATTATATGAGTTATTTATTAATCTAATGTTTTTAAGATGTATTTCTAAACAGGGTATTTCAAACGGAGTATTGAAATATAAAAATACACCGTTATGATGCCTGAATAAAAATATATTACTTTACAAAAACGCCGTTACGCTGCGCAAATATTTTTAAGTATTTTAGATATTATTGATATTAATGCCGTTATGTTGCCCGGACTTTATAAAGAATAAAATAAGGTTATAAAGCTCATTACTTATATCTAGTAAATTATTATATATATGCTTTTTAATGATAAAACTTTTATAATTAAACTAATTATACGCCGTTACTATGTCTAGATAATGTTAGAGATTATAATAAGGTTTAAAGGTTAAAAATGGGAATAACTTTAAAATGTATTGTCAGTGAATTATATTAATTCACTATTGTTTGTATTAAATTATTGCAGTGAATATTTATCTGTAAACACTTTCCGAAGCGGGAAATAACTGTGAGTATTTTTACTCACTGAGGATCATACGTGGTTGTTTTCTATAATGTTGTGGTTTCTGTTTTATTTAATTGTTTGCGCATGTGGATTTTGCATATTTTGTTATTTTAATTAATGAATTTAATTATAACAAAGTTGGGAGTGACGTCTGCCAACGGATCAAGGAGTGACGTCTGCCTGAGCCAAAAATATTAATAAACAACAGAGTAGGGAGTTACGTTTGCCTACGGAACAGGGAGTGAAGTCTGTCTGTGCCAAAAAGATAATAAATTGTTAGAGGAGTGACGTCTCTTTAGAACTCGCTAAACGGGAGTTACGTCTCCTATAACTCGATAAGCGGGAGTTACGTCTCCTATAACACGTTAGACAGGAGTTACGTCTCTTAGACTCTATTAAATGGAATTGCGTTTCCTTAAATCTATGCGTTAGAATTACGTCTCTATAAGATCGAATGCAAGAAGCTCATGATTCATTTTATAATAAAACTGTGCATATAAAACTGTCATTACTTTATATTATTGCATTGTGTTGCATTTACTTAAATAAATTAGTAATCATCATATTATTGAAAACAGTGGACTCACTTTAGTGTTTTGTGTTTTTGCTTCTATATATATATGTATATTGGTACAGGTTTATAGACAAGGAATAGAGCTCAAGAGGTCTTAAGGCTAAGGGCGCATAGTTTGCATTTTGTTTATAGTTTTCTATGTTTATAATGTTTTATGTTGACAAGATTGCTAATAATTTCTATGTATTCTCTTGTGTCACTATTGACACATGTTTACATGTATTTGTCTAAACATTTTCTTTAAGAACATCTAGAAGTGTTTCAGTTAGAAGCTCTGTCGTGTTATTTATTCCAAACCGATTGGATACCTTTCTATTCCGCTGCCAAATCTTAACTCTGAAGAGGTTGTAGTAATGTCACGTGAAAATTCAAAAAATTTCACTTGTGTTATAGTTTGGTATCAGAGCGGTTTGCTTTGAGGACTAGTTACAGCTTAGTGTCAAACTGCAACTTGGGTAAGTTACAGTTTAGTACCAGAGCAGTTTGCTCTGAGGACCCTGAGACCTGACTCTAGAAATCTAGGAATAACACAAAGAGCTATAGGAAATATGAACTACTTTTCTCTGAAAATGCTTTCTATGGTAAGGTATTGTTTGTTGAATGTTATGTATGCTTCCATCCTTGATGATGTTTGAATGTATGCCTCTCAACGTTTTGCAAAAAAAAAAAAAATGAAAACATATTGATCTAATTTGCATACTAAATGAAAATGCTTTTATTATGAAATGATTTTCAAAATGACGAAAAATGTTTTAAGAATAAACTTTCAACATTTGTTACCTTGATTGTAAAAATAGAGTTTAGATATAATAAAACAATTTAAGGATGAAACTTTGGGAAAATGATAACTATATCGTATTTATATTCGTATATCTATTATTTAACAGCAACGAAAACAAATTCATTGAATAAGAGGAAATCAAACTCTTATCCTAGAAAGAGAATTAATACTTATCCATACGTTAGTAAAATATTTTCAAAGGATTTTGAAAAATAATGAGAATACTCATTCATGTATTACTAATATGTTTCAAAAGGATTTTGAAATATGCTTTTGGAAAACAATGGAGTCTTTGTAAAAACAAAGGTTAAAGCTTTTAAGATGTGTATCTTAAAATATGTATGATACATAATACCGCTTTTTGATTTTTAAATAAATATCATCAGTTTTCATATCTATAATTTTTATACATATTGAATGGGTATTGCAAGTTTATCTGATTGTATTAATATTTGATAAGCATTAGTTATCAAGATCTAACAGATTTAGATATCTTAGTGCAGAGATCCCCTACTCTGATGATGATCTGAGTGTAAGACGAATAAGAAGCTTGAGGTATGTAAATAGAAGTAATTTCATGATTAGGACAATTTGATATTTAGTTTTATCTTGAGGTATAGTCATGAAATGCTTTTTAGAGATATAGATTACAGAATCCAGATGTTTAGTACCTTGACAGAATTTGTGGTAAATTTATTAAGCACTCTGCCGATATTTCATATGCTTAGAGATAATATTTTGATGACTATAATAAGGATAACCTATGGATCAAAGATAAATTTTGAGACTTTGAAGTTTATCCGATCAACCCTAGATATGATTTGGCTATGGGAATCTATTAATTCAAATCCGATATCTTTTGAAGACAGGTGTATAAATTGTAGATTTATATATATATTTTTTGAGGAAATAAGTTGATGATATTTGGAGAGATAATCTTCCTATGCATCTGATGGATTTTGGAAAGATTATATATTGATGAATCATTGAGGTTTTCTAGAGCTTAAGTTAAGAATTAAATATGTGATTTATTTATTCTCTTAGAAATCCTTGCTTGATGGATAGATATGTTATTTATCAGAGTGGCGCAATGGAAGCGTGATGGGCTACACAATTAAATTGAATTGATATTTATGATCTAATCTAATGATTTTTGAGGATAGTAGTATTTATACAGAGATAATAAGAAGATCATGGTACTATATAAGAATTGTAAAGTATCAAGAAGAAATTGTAGTTCAAAGGACTATGGCAGTCTTAGGAGATCTGGGATATTGGAAATAGAACGATATGTAGAAAATCATTATTTTCTTACAGCCTCTTGATAAGACTGATTAAATGTGATTGAGGAAATGTAATGAGATCACAAAGAAGACTGCAATACTTTGAGGTATGGATTATTGATCATCCAGGTATTTTTAGATTCATATTGTTAAAGTTTTGATAAGAATAATAAGGTATGATACCCAAGAGGATATTTAGATCTGTGAACTTTGAAGTTATGTAGACAATGAGTTGCTGATTTAAATATGGAGATAGGAATTTTGTGATAATTAAGGAATTAATCTTTCGAAAAGATATTGATATTCAAACCTTCCCTTTTGAGGTATAGATTGATTTGCTTTAATTCTAAGTCATAAGAATCGCAAGATGATAGGTCTTATATTATGACTGACATTATATTCATTGTATTCTTTTGTATCACTTGAATGGTCGATTAATTATCCTTGTTACTGCGTTTGTTTGATTCGTTGATTAATTCTTCTTCGTCATAATTGAACAACGATGAGGACGACGTCGACAAAGGATTGCAACGTTCGGAATCGAGAAGGATTTTTCACATCATTGAAGATAGCGGAAACTCTTACGTCTTGAAGGGCTGGGCCTTGGAAAAAGGTAATGTTACTTTATCCTTCGCAGACACACAAACCACTGGGTTAGTGAAACCCCGAAAGGAAGCAATGGTCAGTAAAATCAGAATCACGCATCCTTAATGCGAATACCGGTGCTCATACCAAGAAGACCAAGAGTTGATACGAGGCAAGATTGCTATCGGTTAAGTGTACAAGGTAAGTACGTAAACCCCCCTTGGATATAATTGAGTAGAGCGAGTACTTGACTTTTGGATTAAGAATTTATATCCCTAAGAAGTACAGTATTAGCATGATAGCCTTAATTATATAGAATCAGTACACACCAAGACTTTCTGATATAAATGAAGTTATGAAATTGGTATAATTTTGGAATTCTCGATTTCTCAGTATTAGTAATGATAAATTTGAGGATTTACAGAGATTAAACATTGATTTTATGATATTGAAGGTTTGAGGATAAGTTGATATTTTGAGGTAATCTTTAATTTCTGAGTTATGAGCTATGATTTGAATTACTAAAAGGATTTTTGATGATCATGTAGAAAAGAAGAACTCGAGTGTTTTATATTATTGGAGTTCATGGGAATAAAAATTATTTTTTATGGATTTATAGTTTTAAGTGTTTGATATTTGGAATCACGATGGAATGATTATGGCACTGTGGAGACTAGGTTATGATATACCACTTGCATTGATGCCTAGTTGACCTTAGCAAAGTGAGAAATACTACGTGGTAGACAAAGGAAGATTGTTTCTAAACCAGGTAATTGATTTTGAAGTTAGAAGTGATGCCTCGTTGATTTTGGAGTAACTGATTTCTTGATTAGACTATTAAGTAAATGTTTGGCTACTAACAGATCTATGTCAAGGTTAGACCTTGCAATGGAATCCAAGGATGGTGTTTAATTGAGGTTTATGAACTAATTTGTCGTATTCTTGAATCAAAACTAATCAGAAATATCTCCAAAAATACCATTAGATCCTGTTAGTTCCAAAAATAATGTGGTATTTAAGACGGCTGTCAAATGGATGCCAAAGAATTACAAAAACAAAGATCGCAATCCAAATGATCAGATATATCAATATCAATCCAACACACAGACAGAAGAGGATTTTCATGCACACTATCTCAAGAAAATATCCCAACAAATATTCCAATATTCTAAAAGCACAAAAACTTAAAAGAATAACGAAAGACACATTGAAGCTCAAGGGATGAGAAGAGATGTGCAAAGAATGCCAAAATCTCGGGAGAAATCCACGAGAAAAACACACAACATGAGATAATAAATCAATAAAAATGCAAAAATTTGTGTATGGCAGAGAAAGAGAAGCAAGTCTTAAACCTATAGAGATCCTGTCCAGATGTGCAACTGTTAGGTCAGCATATGGCAAGACTGCTCTCGTCTGGACGTAAGAAAAGGTCCGTCCGGATGCTTCACACTGAAAATTTGAAACTTGAGAAAAATTTGCAGAAAAATATTTTTCCCAGAAGTTAGCTTCAGAACACGCATGTATAATCAATTGATAAAACAGTCAAATAGCATTGAAAAAATATGCAAAGATATAAATGAGAGTTAAGTATTCAATAAGTACAAATTTCCATGCAGATAGAAATTTTAAATAGATTACTCAACTCATGCAATGCGTGTGTGTGTGAAGACTTTTCCCAAAAGGTATGAATTTAACTGATATGACAAAAAGCAACTAGATTTTCTAAACAAGAGAGAAAATCAATGAAAGATTAGTCAAAAGTCAAGCCTTATTAATTACTAGGGCATAACCACCCTAATCTGATACACTCCCTCTAAGATGCAGCACCTAATTGTTTTACTTGTACCATGAAGGACAAGGTAAATTTTACTTGCACATAGAGGGCAAGGCATATTGCAAAATCAGCACATAAGCAGTGATTATACAATTTAAAGCACAGAATTTATATGTTTTACTGCTTGATTCTTATGGTGCTGCAACCTAGAGAGAATGCCATAATTTTTAGGTTCTAGGTTCAACTAGCATTTGGTCAATTTGACCATCTTATCAAAAACCTCTTCTCTTATCTAGAATTTCTAGAAGCAAAAAGTGAGAGAAGGAAAAGATGTACCTTGGGGGAGTCTTAGATAGTGCACATTTTCATCGCATGAGGAAAGTAACTATCTATCATTAAGATGCAGCAGGAAAACTTAGTAGATATCATGCATAAACTCTTAATCATATATAAGCATATTTAATCAATGCATAATGAACTGAGATATCAGGAAAAAACACATGCAATATCTGAAAAGCTATCAAGAGAAAAATAAAATTCCGCATCTTCTCCCCCAAATTTTTTTTTTTTTTTTTTTTTTTTTTTTTTTTTTTTTGTGTGTGTTGAAAACCGATAAACAGAAAAACAACAAAGACATGCCAAAATCGTCCCGCAATAAAAGACCGCAAATCTGTACGGATTTTGGAATCCTTTTCCTACTTGGATGGAAATTTCAGAAAAGAAAAATACTTGTAATTATTCTATTTGGACTAGAAGTCCTATTTGTAATTGTTCTAGGATTTGCTACGATTCATATATTGATGCTTAACTTGATTATTTCCTATTTTCTTGAATTCCTCTCATGTTTATGCTTGATCATCATATGCATGTGGTATGGATTTGTTATTTACGTCAATTTGGATGACCGAGTCTTGGGCATAATAAAGTAACAAAAGAACCCCATCACAGGTTCTTGGATTAATCAACATAAAGACAACTGGAATAGATACCATGTTCCAATCTGAGTGTGTTTATCGATTTCCATAAAACGTACAATATTTATCTATTTATTTAGGTAGATATTTGCACAACAAGTTTTTGATAAATAGATAAATATTTGTACGTTTTACTCGCAAGTGCACAAGATCAAAACGATAGTATAGTAGGCAAATACGAGATCATTCCCACGAGGATTGGTAAATTATACTTAAAAGATTTCCTAAATAATTAAGATGAGTGAAAAGAAATAAAAGTATTAATAAGATCTAATAAAAGAAAAGAGACAAAAATATTGCAGAAATATAATAGGAGATAAGGTAGGGCTTCAATATCCACCGCTAATCATACTCAAATAAGATTCACAATGCCAATGCTACCATCATAACTTGATACTTGATGCTTACTAGCCACAAGGGAATGGTATCTTCTCCTAAAGCTATTGATTTCCCTTAGCAACGAGTTAGGCATGGTATCTACTCTAACTCTTTTCTTTATTGAAGGATATAGCATGGTATCTACTAAGTTGTTCTGCAAGAAAGCATAAATTTATGGAAATCGGTAAACAGACTCAGATTGGAACATGGTATCTATTTCAGTTGTCTTTATGTTGATTAATCCAAGAACCTGTGATGGGGTTCTTTTGTTACTTTATTATGCCCAGGACTCGGTCATCCAAATTGACATAAATAACAAATCCATACCACATGCATATGATGATCAAGCATAAACATGAGAGGAATTCAAGAAAATAGGAAATAATCAAGTTAAGCATCATTATATGAATTGTAGCAAAGACGCCAATTGAAAACCTTAACAAGACATAATTAGGGCTTCAATCGAGCCCTAACTAAAGTATTAGTGACAACAAATATAAACTAAAATTATATACATACATAAAATAAATAAATGAATAAAGAAAATAAAAACTAGGAAGAACCTCCTTCTTGATGTAGCATTTGATTCTTCCTCAAAGCTTGTGTGTGTTTTTCTTCAAAGGCTAGAGGCCTATTTATAGGGATTAGAGAAGCTCTAGATGCTCTAGAAATCCTAGAATAATTACAAATAGGACTTCTAGTCCAAATAGAATAATTACAAGTATTTTTCTTTTCTGAAATTTCCATCCAAGTAGGAAAAGGATTCCAAAATCCGTACAGATTTGCGGTCTTTTATTGTGGGACGATTTTGGCATGGTAAACGTCCGAATTAGAAAAACCATATTTCTAACATATTTGTTGAATTTTATCTTAGCTTTCCAACCCTACTAATTTGGTTGCAATCCGATACTTAAGCCGAAATTTATGATTAAATTACTGAGACGTGCTCATTCTGGATTCTTTCCAAGAATAACGATTTTTTGCCAACTTCTCTTTCCTTAAATTCAAAATTGATTTGGAGTTTGAATCTATCCAAAAGTGAGATTTCCAACTTCATTATAATCTTGGAATTTGATGGATTTTCTTTCAAAACCTGTAAAATATAAGAAAACACAAAAACAACACAAAACATCAAACTATAACAAAACTAAGAGCTTAACATATGTAAATTAAGGGGCTTGAATGTGTAACATTCAGCACTTATCATAAGGTAAAGCCAAACCTGTCCTCATGGAGAGAGGTTTAGAAATACCAAGACAGTTTCTCAAACAGAATGCAAGGCATGAATAAGATATGACAAGATAGACAATGCAATGCAAACATACTTGATATGCACTAGGATTTAGGAACTAAAATCCTAGGCATGGGAGACCTCACCTACTAGGTGAGTCCACTCCCCCTCAAGGGGTGAATGGTCTCATCCTTCTTGACCCATACCCGCTTAACCCATGGAGATAGTTTGCGGGTCATGCCCATGTTGGCCATTATTCTTAGCATACCTTGCATCGGGTTCAACAACCTTTCATGGCCATCGTTGCTAGTGGGCTCCTGCGGCTTTCTCTTGTAGCTCCTTGATTTGTTCTTCTTTGATTTGCCACTCTGATTGGCAGGAACAAACTTCTGCTGATGCCGTGGAGCCTGAAGTGCCGTAGGAGGTAGAGTGCCTGATGTAGCTCTTGTTGGCAGCTCCTTTTGAACCTTCGACTTCTGAGCCTGGAGATGTGGACAATTAGGTCGGATGAGACCGGTGATGCCGGAGTGATAACAGGTGGGCAGGCTTCTTTTGGTAGAATGCTGCTTGACTTTTTCTGCAGAAATATGGTTAGCATTCTTACACACAATATTGCCCTTATCTTTTATATGTCTCCTATAAGGAGGGACATATTTGGATGAGGAAGAATCTTCAACTTTACCTTTCCTCAGAGCATTCTGCTTAATCCAAGGCCTGTGGAATTCCAACAAATAACAATTTGGCCTAATATGACCAGTTTTCCCACAATTATGACAAGTAGGAACAAACTTACCTCGTGTTCCTGATTTCTTGGACTTGGGCATCACATGTTTATTTAAGCAAGAATTATCCAAACAAGCAGTGTCTACTATCACAGGCTTATTAATAATGGAATCTAATTCAGAATTAGAAGCATGTGAAGTAGAAGCACTCAAATCATCAACAATTAAACTAGGCTTGTTAGGAATATCTGAATGAATACAAAACATGCTCTTTAAATTATTACTAGAGAATTTTTTCAAGAGATTTTCAGATTCTTTTAATTTATTCTCAAGTTTATCAATAATGTCAAATAGCATAGTATTCTCAGATTTCAAAGACTCAATCAAAGCATGTGATTCAGACAACTGAACAATCAAAGATTCTTTTTCTTGCTTCACCTTTTTAAGCTCTTGATGAAAAATTTTAGAATGTTGAGCATTCTTCAATTTACTAAACACCTTAAACAGCTTAATATCAGAATCTTTACTAGAAAACTAAGAAGAATTCATGATAAAAGGTGTAATAAAAAAATAGAAGTCACAAGAGATGAGGATCACACTTAGGAAATAAATCCTAAACAGAGTGTACCGGCTCTGATACCAATTGAAAAATGAAATTGGACTTCTGATTTAACAGTGTGTGTGAACTGTGTGCAACAAAATATTAAATGCGGAATTAAAGGAGACAAATATTTTGTTGACGAAGTGGAAACTCAATTAAGAGAAAAACTACTTCGGGGCAGCCAAACCTAGGATATCCACTATTTAGAAGACAAAGCTAGTTACAAAGTAGTAGCACTCATATACCCCTGATGCAGTGGTCGTACCTTGAACTCTAACGTGTAACCCAACACGAACGCCTCCCAACCAGGTCTCCTACCTGAAGGGGTCTTCAATGGAATCCTTTACCTTAGGGCCAACCCCTAAGATAGACTTCACAACTGATCAAATCACACACTGGCAAAGCTAGAGAGCTAGCAGATCTTTAATATCTCCCTAAACACTCTCTCTAAGCTGTAGAGAATTCACCACCGAATTCTATGTCGAAAGCATGCCTCAAGCCTCTTATTTATAGGCTTTGGAAACCCAAAATCGAGTAAAAAATGGAGTCTGAGGTACGCGCGTCCGGACAGGAGCTAGGGCCGTCCGGACGAGCAACGTTTTCCTTGTCCGAAAAGTAATTCTCGAATTTTCTGCTAGGCCGTCCGGACACAAGATGTTTCCATCCGTACGGGGGGTGTCCGGATGCTTCTATTGTCCGTCCAGACATTGAATTTACAGTATTTTTTCTAAGCTTTCCAACGACACCGATTTCGTCCCAATCCAATATTTGAGTAAAAAGTTATGACCAAAATACTCGAGGGTGTCGGGACTGCTTGACCGAGTGTCCGGACGATAAACTGCAATCGGCTTTCCAAAATAGCATTGAAAGCTTCCATAACAAGGCCGCGTCCGGACGGTGTTGCCCTAGCGTCCGGATAGTTTCACTTTGGCTGCACGTAATTACCATAATAAGGCTTGGAGCGTCCGGACCAGGAGGATGGTCGTCCGGATGGTTGAACTGGTGCACGCAATTTCCATATATGAAGCTTGATTGTCCGGACTATGAAGGCTGATGTCAAGACGGTTGAACTTGGTATGCACGTTCTTGCCTTATAGAGGACATCATCCAGATGGGATCACACATCGTCCGGACGATTGCAGCCGTCTTCCCATAACTGTCTTGAGTTAGAAACCCTAATGTTTATCAAACACTGAATGGCGTTCGGACCGTATAACCATGTCGTCCGAACGGATGCACTGAAACACTAGGATCTTCTCGAACTCTGAAAAGCGTTCGGACGATTTGCCATTACGTCCGGACGGATGCAATCTTGAACTGTTCGAAGCTTCTAGACACTGATGGGGGTCTGGACGGAAAGTTCTCGTCGTCCGGACGGATGATGCTTTGACAGAAGAGCGTCCGGACGGAATACCACGTCGTCCGGACAAATGTTGCTGACTGATGAGCGTCCGGACGGGAGACCACGTCGTCCGGACGGCTGACAGGGAACCGAAATAAACTTCCTTGAAAACTTCACAGAATCTTCTTGACGAACATAGCTGAAGAGTAGACTTTGGATAAAGCAGCATCCCTGTGAAAGCAGCAACATTACATAAAAGTGATTTTTGTCCAACAGAATGCAGCCAACACAAAAACTAACACCAGCCTTCTTGGGCACTACATGAATTGGACTCACCCATTTGCTGTCAGAGATTAGGTATATGATACCTGCATCCAGAAGCTTGATTACCTTAGCTCGAACTACCTCTTGCATGGTTGGATTCAACCGTTTATGTGGCTCACAAGAGGGTTTAGCATTTTCTTCCAGGTGATTCTTGTGCATCACCATTGCAGGGCTGATTCCCTTTATGTCTCCAATGGACCAACCGATGGTTTCTTTATGTTCTTTCAACAGATCCAGCAATTTCTGTTCTTGAGTCTCATTCAGGTCAGCAGCTATGATTACCGACAGAGATTCACTGAGGTCAAGATATCTGTACTTCAGGGTGTCTGGTAATGGTTTCAGTTCTCGCTTGACAGGCTCAGCAGCAGATGGAGATTGATCAGGGGAGGATGTCTCAGTGGTTTCCCTAATATCAGCTTCTAGATCAGGAGATAAGTCCAACAAGGCGTTAGCGTGCACAAGCAAAGTATCCAGGTCCATGTCACCTCCACATGCAACAAGGCATTTTCCCAACGGGTCTTCACTACTGGATTCATGGACAATCTCCTCCACTAACTCCTCAATGCTACAAACACTTCTGACTCCTTCATATTCAAATGGATGCCGGCTTATATTGAAAATATTCAACTTCAGGGTCATGTTCCCAAAGGATACCTTCATTACTCCAGTCCTGCAGTTGATTAGGGCATTCGCTGTGGCTAAAAAGGGCCGCCCCAAAATTACTAGAATCTGAATCTCCACATTTATAACCGGTTCTGTGTCTAAGACGATGAAATCCACTGGGTAGTAGAACTTATCAACTTTGATCAAAACATCTTCAATGATTCCTCTCAGGACTTTCACAGATTTGTCGGCTAACTGGAGTGGGTTTGAGCTCACCCAATCCCAATTGGACATAAACTGAATATGGCAAGAGATTCACACTGGCCCCCAAATCTAACAAAGCTCTTTCAACTTTGTTGTCACCTATCATGCATGCAATTGTAGGACAACCAGGGTCTTTATACTTGACAGGAATCTTACACTGAAGAATATAACTGACCTGCTCAGTAAGGAAAGCTTTCTTGGGAACATTTGTCCTTCTCTTGATGGTGACAAATTCTTTTAGAAATTTGGCATATGAAGGCACTTGTTGGATGTCCTCTAAGAATGGAATGTTGATCTACACTAGTTTAAACACTTCCAAAATGTCATCGAACATGGAGTCTTTCTTGGGGGCTGCCAGTCTGTCTGGAAATGGAGTTGTGGGAACAAACTTCTTAGGACAATCTTGAGCATTTGAAATGACAGTGTTTGGCCCAGGATCTCTGTCATGCTTGCCATGACTCTCCTTCTCTCTTTCTGCTTCATTGGCCTCTTTAGGCATAGCCACCTGACCTCAAAGTTGTGATGGCTTGCACATGCTTCTGCCCATGAGAAGGGGCAGATGTACTCTCAATAACAAATTGCCCTTTTGGGTTCGGCACTGGTTGACTTGGGAACTTCCCTCTTTCTCTTTCCCCCACTTGATTGGCTAATTGGCCAATTTGCCTTTCCATCTTAGCAATAGCTTGATGTGTGAACTGCTTAAGCTCTTGTATATTCTGGTTAAGCCCTTGTATAGTCTGACTGTTGTTCATGGTGGCACTCTTAAGCTTTTGAATATTCTGGCTCCTTGCCTATATGAATGCTTTGACTGTGTCTTCAAATGATGACTGTGGTTTCGGTTGTGGCACTTGAGTGGTAGACTGAAAAGCAGGAGGTTGGGCTTGGTGAGATGACCATAATTGATTCTAAGCCTGTGAAGGGAATCCAGAAGGATATTGATTATGAGCTTGATTCGAGGTTCCTCCTTGCTTTTGTGGTTGATTTTGCTTCCAAGAGAAATTGGGATGGTTGCGCCATCCTGGATTGTAAGTCTCAGCAAAAGGTCCACTTGTTGGTTTCCTATAATCATTGAAGGCATTGACCTATTCCGGCGGATATTCAACACCTGTTGACAGAGATGGACAGTTTTCAGTAAAGTGCATCGAGCTGGGGTAAAAAGAACATACGTCAGCTTGGTAAATAATTGTTGCAGTTACTGGCTTGTTTAGAGCAATGGCTTCAACTGTACGCATGATATCCTTGAGTTGCCCCTCGATATCTTCATTGTCCCTCACCTCATAAAGTCGTTCCTTATTGGTGGTAGTGGAACATTTACCACGACGACTTGAAAAATCCCATTGTTGTGAATTATCGGACAGTTCATCCGTTTTATTAGCTTTTTCCCCTTTAAGATTCAAGAAACCGCCACCATTCATGGACTCGATCATGTAACGCTCCGATTGAGTTAACCCATTGTAGAAAAATTGAATGAGCCTCAAAGTCTCAAAACCATGGGGCGGACACTTCATAGTCAACTCTTTAAACCTCTCTCAGCTATCGCAGAATTTTTCGTCCTCCTCCTGACTGAAACTGCTGATCTTTCGATAAAATTCATTAATCCTCGAGATTGGGAGGAATTTGTTGTAGAACTTGGTTAGTAGAATTTCCCGGGAGGTGATGGACTTAGGCAGGTTGGAATGTAACCAGGCTTTCGCCATACCATTTAGGGAAAAAGGAAATAGCCTTAGACGCACCGACTCATTTGAGAAATTTTGAAACTTGAAAGTATTGCACCTCTCCAAAAATTCCTTCACATGAGCATAAGGATCTTCATTCTCTAGACCATTGAAAGTAGGAAGGATTTGAATCACATTCGGCTTCAAATCAAAATGAGTAGCATTAGTAGTAGGCAGCACTATGCAGGATGGAGTGTTGGTAGTGATGGGTGCAAATAATTCCCTGAGGGTCCTGGGTGGATCCCTATTCCCAAGCGGTTCTCCCATCTTAACAAACTTTTCTGACTCAGACTCAGAATTTTTCAGCAAGCTTTGATTCTCTTGAACTATTCTTTCGATCTTAGGATCAAAAGTGGTGAGTTCTAGATTTAAAGATCGCCGTCCAAGCATAAACAAAATGTAAAAAACTAAAATAAACGAAAATCTAAAAAAAATGCAAGTAGGGGAAATAGAATTCTCCAAAGACCCAGGTTCGTTCCTAGGAAAGTGAGGGGGATTACACAGACACTCCTAAGTCCCAAGACTTTCCTAACCAGAACTTGCCTAGACACTTGGATAGCGCTGTAAGCCCACACTAGCAATTTTTTTTTTTTTTTTACAAGATAAAATAAACAAAAATAACTAATGTAAAATAAAAAAAAAAATGAAAATTAACACAGAAGTATAAACTAATACACCAAAAATTAAAAACAAAAACTTATGACTTGACCAAAAATAAACTAAAACTAAAACTCACAATCGATCAAAAATAAATTTGGTAAAATTCTACAGCTACTAAACTTATTGATGATGCCTGTGAGCAGTAGCTTGTCCGGATAGTGCTACTGCAGAAAGCTTAGCAGAAGCTGCAAAATAGACCAAAAAAAAAAAAAAAAAGAAGTCTATCCTTTAGCACCACACTTTTGGTGTAGTTGCCCCACTACCCACCATTCATAAAAAAAAAAAAAAAAAAAAAAAAAAAAAAAAAAAAAAAAAAAAAAAATCTGAATTACCAATGTGGCTTGGAGCCGTGGGATAAAACTTGTGTGGTAAACACAAAATATACATCAAAATAGAAGAATCATAATCTCATCATATAGAAAGTTAATCTTAAAGGTGTTCAATCACATTTCATAAGGAATTCATTATAAATGAGCAAATAATACTAAACTGAAAGAATCTTTTGAAAATCCCCGACATTTTTTTTGAAAAATGTTTTTTATAAAAATTGGTCGGGGTTTTTAAAGTTGTGCTTTACCCCTTACTTGATGCTTTTGATTGCAAGTAAGACCTCCATCCTAGATGGGATCACAAAAATAGGTTTTAGAGGCTATTCCAAAGATAGATTATGATGTGCAAAATATTAATTAAAAGACTATTGTATTTTCAGTAAGCACCAACTAATATTAAAAAAATGTTGTCATATGAAATAATTCCACATATTGATGTTTTAAAAAGATTTCTTAAGCTTAAAAAAAAAAAAAAAAAAAAAAAAAACTAAGGGACTTATGTGCACCTATAACTTGTACAATACATTGAATCTAAACATATATACACCAATTTATGTGATGACATAGGAAAGCAAAATTAACAACTTCAAATAACACAAAGCCATAATCCCAGTTTCTTCATATCTGAATATTGTATAGGACAAAGCAATTGATTTACTATTTCAGCATGCATGAAAGTCATTCTAAATCAGTAGCAAAACATTAAAGCCTAGGTACTCTAACAATCCCATAAAATAGAAAAGGATGATTCTTTTACAATCCCATTACAGATTAATTTAAGGAACTACAAGGGTATAACATAGTCTCGTCAATAACAATCCACATAAACCAAAATAACTCAAAACTTTTCCTTATAGGATTAAAATGAAGGTCACAGAATTAATATTATGGTTTGGAAAAGTTCAAGAAATGAACATCCCAACATTTTGCAATATTCGGTTATAATTACTAGAGAGAATTTCATAGAGGATCACAATGCCCAACTAATTTTTCATTCCAAGCAAAACCCAAATTTTTTCACAACATCAACCATAAACATCATATCCATTCAGTGTACCTATGTATCTCAAACAGTAGCAAAACACAAAATCCAAGCATTCTAATAAACCTTTAAAAATAGAAATTAAAGTAGAGACATGTTTATGCAATGTAGTTTTAAAATTTCTATAATACATGGATTATCACAAATTCAAGTAGGAATAATTATATTTGAAAATCCCAGTAACTACAATATATCAATAGAAACTCATATACACAATAGTTCATGTGCTTTACAAGAATTTTCTTAAGTTGTGTGTGTAATCCTCCTAGGCTTATGATCAAATATATCCAAAAGAAATCAACACTCAACAAAAATCCGTCTAATCGTTCAAAACCCAGAACAATTTTTCTACACAGTAATGTCAAAACGTGATCAATGAACAGAAAGATCAAACTAGAAATTTATAATACTTCCGAAGAGATTAGTAATTAAACAGAAAATTTGACTCATGCTATTTCCCAAAATTTATCAAGCCAACCCAAACCCAGATTTTAAATCTCCAACAATTTAACACCCAAAAGTCTACCCATTCAGTTAACAAGAGAATTTCTCAAAAATTTCCCAAAGACTCATTCAACCCAAAATCTGAAAATTAAAATCTAAGATCTAATTCCACCAAAAATCCTTCTAAAAACCAGAAATCTCTTCAATATACCTTCCTAAACCTAGAAAATCAAAAACCCAGAAATTTATACTCACAAAGGATGGATTTTCCTTACTTCGGGGACCCAGAAGTTGCCGAAAAATGCCCTCCAGTGGCGTCGCTGGGGCGGGGGCTGTAGCCTTAGGGCTAGACGGCATCGTCCGCCCAGTCCGGTGGCCAGCCACCAACTGGGTCTCCTTCCTCCCCCACCCTTTCTCTCTCTCTTCCTTCGGTTTCTCTCTTTCCTTCTTGACTCTCTGGCACTTCTCGTAAGGGTAATAGAAATGAAGAAAAAAAATAAAAGAGAAGGAAGAAGAAAAAGAAAGGGAAGAAAAAAACAAGTATATAAATGGTTTAATGGCCCTTTGTGTGTAATAGGAAGTAAAAGAACAAAAACCATTAAAAACGTAAAAGAAAAAGGAAAGTTTAAAGTGAATACCTCTTAACCTCGATTGAACCTTCTGAGTAAAACTGAAGAATTGCTCTGAGTGCCTGATGAAGCACGGAGAGACACTGGGTTAAATAGGGAGGAGAAGGGGTGTAAAGGCTAAAGGATTTGGGCATGAGCTCAACGTGTTGAGCCTAAACTGTAATGTGGCGATGTTTCTTGTAATGTGGCAAGAGGCTTCAGACACGTGGAAGAAGAATTGAGATGTGGCAACGCTTGTGTTTTGGATCAAAAAGCTTGTGGACGCGTAGAAGTTGAAATCAGTTCATTTCTGCAACATGTAGGTGAAAAAATGAAATCTGTCGTGGGAGAAGTGAAAGGTGGAAAACATGCGAGTGGCTAGAAATAAGTGTTTCCTTAAATAAACGACGTCGTCCAAGAGGATTGAAATATTTTTTTTTTTAAAAAAAAATCATACAAGAATTAGAAAAAAAAACCCAATATATCTATATATATATATATAAAACTTATTAATCTGCTAAAAAAAATTCTAAATTTTTCTTGGGTGTTATATCCTTCCCCCATTATAAAAATTTCGTCCTTGAAATTTGTCTAACGAATTTTATAAACACCTTCTATGGAAATAAGGTTATTAAGCACATATATATAAAACTATAGTTTTAGGCAATGGTACCTGAAATCTAGTTTTCTTCATTAAAAAGAGATGAATATCTCTTACGGATTTCATCTTCTAGTTCCCATGATACTTCTTCTATCTCGTGATTTCTCCATAAGACTTTCATTAATGGGATTCTTTTTGTGCGCAACTCTTGGACTTTTCGTTCTAATAGCTTCACCAGAATTTCTTCATAAGTTAGATTTTCCTGTAACTGCAATGGTTCGTATGTGATCACATGCGACGGGTCTGAGATGTATTTCTTTAGCATGGAGACATGGAAAACATCATTTACTCCGGCAAGGTTTAGTGGTAAAGCTAATCGATAGGCCACAGGACCTATTCTTTCTAAAATTTCAAACGGCCCGATAAAGTGAGGGTTCAACTTTCCCTTTTTGCCAAATTTGGTAATTCCTTTCATTGGTACTGCTTTAAGAAATACCTTGTTGCCTTCTTCAAACTCCAAGCTTCTTCGACGCACATCGGCATAGCTTTTCTGTTGATCTTGAGCGGTTGACAGTCTTCGTCGGATCAACGTAACTTTGTCTAGTGTATCTTGCTAGACATCTGGTCCCAATATTCTTCGTTCGCCTAGTTTGTCCCAATAGAGTGGGGAATGACATTTCCTCCTGTATAACGCTTCATATGGAGCCATTCCAATGCTAGCTTGGTGACTGTTGTTGTAAGCAAACTCCACTAATGGAAGGTAGCGTGCCCAACTCTCGCCAAAATCTAAGACACAGGCTCGCAACATGTCTTCTAAGGTTTGAATAGTCCGCTCTAATTGGTCATCAGTTTGAACATGGTAGGTGGTATTGAAGTGCAATTTGGTCCCCGTTCCTGCTTGTAAACTCTTCCAAAATCTGGACGTGAATCGCGGGTCTCGGTCTGATACTATGGATTCAGGTACCCCATGTAATCTAACTATCTTCTTCACGTAGAATTTTGTCAGCTTCTCTAGTGAGTTCCTCACCTTGATTGGTATGAAGTGAGCAGTCTTGGTTAATAGGTCCACAATCACCCACATTCCATCGTGCCCAGTTCGGGTTTGTGGTAACCCAATTAGAAAATCTATGGTTATTGCTTCCCACTTCCAAACTGGTATTTCTAAGGTTGTAATGGGCCTGTAGGTCTTTGATGCTCCGCTTTGACTTGCTGACAGGTAGAACACCGTTCCACAAATTTGGCAATGTCCTACTTCATTCCATTCCACCAGAAATACTTCTTGAGGTCGCAGTACATCTTCGTTCCTCCTGGATGTACTGAGTATGGAGAGAAATGAGCTTCTTCCAATATCAGTTTCCTTATTTCCTTATCATTTGGAACACAAATTCTATTTTGATACTTGAGCAGTCCGTCGGGAGTGATATAAAATCCCATACCTTTATTGACCTTTCCCTTTAGACAGATCGTTTCGTCGTCTTCTTCCTGTGCCATACGGATCTTTTCCAGGAGTGTGGGTTGAATCTCCAATCTTGCCATTAATGCTTGAACATCTCCCAAAACAATTTCTAACTCGAACTTCTTAATATCTGTCTGGAGTTCATGTGGAAAAGTCTTCAGACTTGCTACTTCTCCTCTAGATTTTCTACTTAATGCGTCTGCGACTACATTGGCCTTCCCATGGTGATAGTTGATTAGGCAGTCGTAGTCTTTGATTAATTCCAACCAACGCCTTTATCTCAAATTTAATTCTTTTTGGGTGAACAGGTAATTGAGACTCTTGTGATCTGTATAAATTTCACACTTTTCCCCTTAGAGATAGTGCCTCCAAATCTTCAATGCAAAAACTACTATGGCGAGCTCCAAATCATGAGTGTGATAGTTTAACTTGTGATTCTTGAGTTGTTGAGAGGCAAATGCTATTACCTTACCGTTTTGCATAAGGACACATCCAAGCCCCCTTTCTTGAAGCATCGCTGTAAATGACAAATCCGCCAGATTCAGAAGGAAGCGTCAAAATTGGAGCAGTCACTAGTCTTCGTTTTAGCTCTTAGATGCTACCTTCACATTCTTCGGTCCACTCGAAACAAGCCTTCTTCTTTGTCAGGGCAGTTAGTGGGCTTGATAGTTTTGAGAATCCTTCCACGAATCGTCTGTAGTAGCCTGCCAACCTAAGGAAACTTCGAATTTCATGAACATTGCTAGGTCTTTCCCAATTCACCACGGCTTCAATCTTCCTGGGATCCACCGTGATGCCTTCTTTTGAAATTACATGTCCAAGGAAAGAAATCTTTTCCAGCCAAAATTCGCACTTGGAGAATTTAGCATAGAGTTTTTCGTCTCTAAGCTTTTGTAGCACAATTCTCAAGTGTTCTTCGTGTTCTTCTTGGCTCTTGGAGTAGATTAGAATATTGTCGATGAATACCACCACGAACTGATCTACAAATTCTTTGAAGACTCAAGTCATCATGTCCATGAAGGCTGCTAGCGCATTTGCTAACCTGAACGGCATCACCAAGAACTCGTAGTGGTCGTAGCGTGTACGGAATGTTGTCTTTGGTACATCTTCCTTCCTTATCTTTAGCTGATGATACCCTGAACAAAGGTCAATTTTTGAAAATATTTCAGCACCTTGTAACAGGTCAAACAAATCCTCAATGCATGGTAGCAGATATTTGTTCTTGATGGTAATCTTGTTGAGCTCTCGATAGTCAATACACATTCGCATCGTCCTGTCCTTCTTCTTCACAAAAAGAACTGGTGCTCCCCATGGTGATATGCTCGGTCGAATGAATCCTTTGTCTAATAACTCTTGTAGTTGCTCTTTTAGCTCCTTCAGTTCTGTTGGTGCCATTCGATATAGTGCTCTTGATATTGGTGCAGCTCTAGGAGTTAAGTCAATGCAAAACTCGATCACTTTATTAGGCGAAAGTTCGGGTAAATCTTCAGGAAAAACATTAGAGAATTCCAGAACTACAGGTATTTCCTCAATTTTCTTTTCTTCTCGCGGGGTCTCTACTAAACATGCCAGGTAGGCTTGACATCCATCTTGCAGCAGTCTTTTACATTGGACTGCCGAAATTATGTTTGGGGCAACATTCACCTTTGTCCCTATGAATTTAAACTCAGCTTCTGATGGTAGTCTAAAAATTATTTCTTTGTGATGGTAGTCGATTATCGCATGATTACTCGACAACCAATCCATACCTAGGATGATGTCGAACCCATGTAAATCGAATATTATCAAATCAGCTAATAAGGTTCTCCCATCTATGTGAATAGGGCATTTACGAACAATTTTCAGGCATATCACAGATTTTCCTACTGGGGCAGATACTACTACACCAATCTCCAATGGTTCTATACTTAGGCTATATCTTCTAACATAAGAGACTGATATAAAAGAATGAGTAGCGCTTGAATCGAATAGAACTACAGCTTTGCCAGAAAATTGGGGTAAAGTACCTGTCACCACTTCATTCTCTATTTCTGCATCGCCTTGAGTGAGGGCGTATACTCTAGCTTGAGTAAATTGCTTCAGTCCGCTGCCCTTTTATTGGTGTCCATTTCCTTCATTTGCCTTACGACAGACTCGTCGTGCAAAGTGTCCAGTTTGACCGCATCGAAAGCAATTGTTATTCCTTATATGGCATGGTCCTCGGTGATAGCGATTACATTTGGGCAGTTTGTGATTGATTGCATTCTGTTGGACAAAATCACTTCTTTGTAATGATGCTTTTTATCAGGGATTTAGTTATTTTCAGAGTCTTCATTTCAAAACTATGCTTCTAGAAGATTCTACACAGATTCCAAGTAAGAGCAATCGGATCCCTTGCATCCGTCTGGACCATGTGATATTTCGTCCGAACGCTCAACTGTCAAAGCATCATCCGTTTGGACGATGAGAACTTTCCGTTCGGACCTTCCTCTGTATCGAGAAGCTTCAAATTGCTCCAGGATGAATCCGCCTGGACATCTCAGCAACATGGCTGGATGCCTTTCAGTGTTCGACAAGGAAAATGATTTCTTTCTAAAACATAGATATGGGAAGACGGCTGCAACCATTCGGACGATGTGTGTTCCTATCCGGACGCTATCCTTGATAAGGCAAGTCATGCATACAAAGTTCAACCATCCGGACGTCAGTCTCCATGGTCCAGATGCTCAAGCCTTAATATGGAAATTGCGTGCAGCTGAAGTGCAACTGTCCAGACGCTAGGGCAACACCGTCTGGACGCGGCTCTATTCAGGAAAGAATTGCAAGCGAATTTGGAAAGCTGATCACACAGTTGTCCGTTCGAATGCCCTCAGCTACCGTCCGGACGCCGCTTAGGAAAATCACATCAGATACGATTTAGATTTCTGTAGCCTCTAAATAGAGACCTCTAGGCATGTATTTTGTAAGAGGTAGTGAATTCTGTAGTGCTTAGAGAGTTTATTTTAGAAGTTATTGTGCTGATTCGTTCACTCTCAAGCCGTTGCCAAGTGCTGTTGCTGTGTTGAACTGAAGTCTATCTTAGGGGTTGGCCCTAAGGTAAAGGATTCCATTGAAGACCCCTTCAAGTAAGTGATTTGGTTGGGAGGTGTTAGTTTGTGATTGGCTACATTCAGTTGGACAAAATCACTTCTATGTAATGATACTTTTTAACAGGGATTCAGTTATTCAGAGTTCTTCCAAAAGATTCTGCACAGTTTACAAGTCAGTGAATTCAGTTCCCTTGTAACCGTCGAGGTGACGTGATATACCGTCCGGACTTTCAACTATCCAAGCATCATCCGTCCGGACGATGAGAACTTTTCGTCTGGACGTTTCAACAGCATCTGGACGCCTTTCAATTTTTGATCAGCTATGGGATTTCTTTCCAAAACATAGATATGGGAAGATAGTTGCAACCGTCCAGATGATGTGGATTCCCTTCCTGACGCACTCTCATAAGGCATGTCATGCATTCAAAATCAAGACTTCTGGACGTTAGTCCTCATGGTCCGAACGCGCCAAGCCTTGATATGGAAATTGCGTGCAACTAAAGTGTGATCGTCCGAACACGATTCATTTTAGAAAAGAATTTCTATGAAATTTGAAAAGCCGATCTCACAGTTGTCCGTCCAAAAGCCTTACGTCTACCGTCCGGACGACGTCTAGGTATTTCAAGCCAAACGCTCATTTGAACCTGCAGCCTATAAACAGAGGCCCCTAGGCTTGAGAATTGTAAGAATTCGGTATTGAATTCCGTAGAGCTTAGAGTGTTATATTTTAGAATTGTTGTACAGAGTTGATCTCTCTCAAGCCGTTGCCGTTGTGTGTTGTTGCTGTGCTGAACTGAAGTCTATCTTAGGCCAACTAGTAAAGGATTCCATTGAAGACCCCTTCAAGTATGAGACTTGGTTGGGAAGCGTTCGTGTTGGGTTATATGTCAAAGTTTAAGGTACGACCACTGCATAAGGGTATGTGAGTGCTACTGCTTTGTAACTAGCTTTGTCTTCTGAATAGTGGATATCCTTGGTTTGGCTGCCCCAGAGTGATTTTTCTCTTAATTGAGTTTTCACTTCGTTAACAAAATTCTTGTGTCTTTTAAATTCCACATTTATATTATTTTGTTAGCACATTGTGCACACACACACAACTAAAATAGAAGTCATCTATTTTTCAGGAGGCGTTCGTGTTAGGTTACACGTTAGAGTTTAAGGTAAGACCACTGCATAAGGGTATGTGAGTGCTACTGCCTTGTAACTAGTTTTGTCTTCTGAATAGTGGATATCCTGGGTTTGGCTGCTTCAGAGTGATTTTTCTCTTAATTGATTTTCCACTTCGTCAACAAAATATCTGTCTCTTTAATTTTTGCATTGTGATATTTTGTTGCTTACTATTGCACACACTTGGTAAATTAGAAGTCATCTTTAATTTTCATTTGGTATCAGAGGGTGGTACACTCTGTTTTAGATTTATTTCATGAGTATTATCCTTTTGACTTCTATTTTATTTTGCTATGTGATGTGGTCCTTTGTTTACCAAAATATATCAATAATAAAAATTACCACTCGCAATAGTACGAATCCTTGTAGGATATGGCTATATTGAGGGTGTCGAACTTCAAGGACTGCGTAGGAATTGCTATCAAGTTTTTTAAGATTAAATATAACTTAATTAAAAGAAGATTGATTTGATTTTGTTTATAACTAAGTTAAATGCATAAAACTAAAGACATAAAAATAAAGAGAGTAGTGATGAGAGAAAGAATAGGGGCTGATTTTACCACTCACCGCATAACAATGGTTAATCATAAATTAACAAGAAAAATTCATACTATACATGATATAGGGCTCATCACATTTGAGTAGTCAAGAAATTACCTCTAAAGAATAAGTTTAATCCATCTTCAGTTGGCACAGACCGTCCACCTAACCACTAAGATCCGGTACGATCCATCTTCCCTAGGCATGGTCTATTTAGCCCTCTTGATCATATGTCAATTAAAACCGTTGTATCACAATCATTCACATAATCACTGAAAATATGAAGGATTGAGTTTAATCAATATAAAAGACTTTCTAAGACAAGATAAGAAATTCATAATGATTGAATATAAACATTAAGATCAATTCTCGCAGTTATACAATCATCATGCATATAGAAAATACCAAATTAAAATACAATTAAACCATTGTTACTTGGAAAGGGCTACATCAACACCTTATTACGAATTTAGCCGCTCATCGTGGTGCTGGGATGGCCTCCTGCCATGTTCTTCTCCTCTTTAACTTGTCAAACCTCTAAGAAGAATTTTCTGTCTAAAGCTAAGCAAAAGCATAGCTTCTCTTGAAGCTTAGGGGTCTATATATAGAGACTAGGAGAGGCATAAAAGCCCAAGGAATTCAAGAAAAATTGAAACTTAATCTCTTAGTCCAAATAAAAGATTGAAACTTCAATCCAAGTAGGAAAAGGATTCCAAATTCGTTTAGATTTGCGGTCTTTTATTGTGGGGCGATTATGACATAGTAAACGTCCGAATTAGAGAAAAGCTATTTTTGACATATTTGTTTCATTTTGTATTATATTTCCAATGCCACAAATTTCATCACAATCCGAGATCTGAGAAGAAAGTTATGATCAAAACACTGAGACATGTGCAGAATCCAAATTTGAATCCAATATGACACTTATTAGAGAAATTTCGATTTAATCCTTCCCATGATTTGATTAAACTTAACCACATCATATAGGTCCTCTATTAAGATTGAAAAAACTTAACCATATCTTGTAGGTCTTCTCAAAGTGTGCTTTAAGCCCAAAATCAACAGAATTAATTGCATCTTTATTTAGAACCTGAAAACAATAAAACAACACAAAATCAAACAAATAACAATGCTAAGGAATTAACATATATAAGTTAAGGAGCTTGAATGTGCAACATTCAACACTTATCACTATATCTCAAAATCTTAATTCTATTCTTGCCTTTGATGGTAAGAACTATGGCTATTGGAAAGCTCGTATGCGATTCTTTTTAAAATCCATTGATTGTTGGAATATTGTTGAAATTGGTTGGACTAAGCAAGCAGATGCAATTCCCGAACTAGTTACTGAGAAAAATGCACGACTTTCCAATGATAAACCCCTCCATGCTCCATGTCAAGCGCTTTCACTATCTGAATTCGCAAGAATCTCAAACAGTGAATCCGCTCAAGAAGCGTGGCAAATCTTAGAAACAACATATGAAGGCACTAAACTTGTTAAATCAGCCAAACTTCGAATGTTGATTTCTAGATTTGAAGAGATTAAGATGATGGAGGATCAGACATTTGGATAGTTTTACACCAAAATGAGCGACTTAAGAAACTCAATGGTGAGTCTCGGGAAAACCGTCTCGAATGTAAAACTCATTTGTAAAATTCTAAGATCTTTGCCTGAGCATTTTAGAATCAAGATGACTGCCATTGAAGAAAGTAAGGACCTAGAAGAGATGAAGATTGAAGAGTTGGTGGGATCTCTTCAAACTTATGAGCTATCCATGCCCCCGGTCAAAAGGGTGAAGACCATTGCGCTCAAGGCTTCCATGAAGAAAGTCGAAGTCTCTTCTGAAGACGACTCTGTGAATGAAGAAAAAGCAGTGGCAATGCTGGCCAAAAAAATTGGAAGACTGATGAGGAATGATTGGTTCAAAAAGAAATTCTCCGAAAGAATGAAGAAGGCCCCCAGAGAGTCTGAACCTGAGGAAGTTGAAAAGAAAGACCCTAGAGGGCCCAGATGCTTTGAATGCTTAGGTTTTGGACATATACGGGCTGACTATGGGAATCTCAAGCAGGGAAAAGGGAAGACATACAATGTGTCTCTCAATGAAGAGTTCGAAGAAGAAGAATCTCCTGAGCAAGAAATTGTTTTAGCCTTTGTGGCTCCACATGTAGAAGAAGAGGATTCTTACTATTTAGAGCATAGTGATGAAGATGGGGAAGAACTCATGGAGGCTTATAAAATCCTCTATGTAGAATTGGAGAAGCTGAGAGAGGCTCGCAAGCAGCACATTCATAAGCTGAATAGCTTCTAGACAGAGAAAAGCTCACTGTTGCTCAAGATACAAGGACTAGAGGAGAAGCTACTGGATACACAGGTACAATTGGAGAGGGTTACCGATGAGAAGCTGACTCATATGCTTTTAATCCAGAAGAGCCCAATAGACAAGACTGGACTCGGGTATGTAGCTCCTCCCTTTGACATTTCCTCTACTTCTAGGACTGTCTTTGCTAAGCCCACAGTCCCTGAGCCTCCACCCACAGTTGTGGACAAAGGGAAGGACATAATCAATGAAGATCTACCGGTCACTCAGAAGCTCCCTACCATTAGAAGATCTCCCATATGCCATCACTGCAGATTAAGCGGGCATGTTCGACCCCAGTGCTCCCTTCTCAAGGCTCAGAGATCAAAGGTCAAGAAAGAGATGCCCAGACAAGCAAATTTCAGCACAAGACCTTTGGCCCAGCATAAAGATCCATGGCATAAGGCTCCCTAGTATCAGGCCCCATGGAATCAAGCTCCAAGGCATCTGGCTCCCTAGTATCAAGCTTCATGGCAACAAGTTCCAAGGCATCATATCCCACAATGCCAGGCTCCTCAACAGAGATTTGTTCTTGCCTATCAGAGTAGCAAACCCAAGGCTAACAAATCAAGGCACTTCATGGAGAAGCCACAGAAGGTGAAGGATGATCAACCCTATAGGGAGCTACCTATTTGGATGCAGAGCATGATACAATGGATGGATCATCAGATGAAATCCTACCAACAACCACCAAAAGGAAGGCAGGCATGGTTCAGGAAGAAGGAAGACATTCACCCCTAGAGGGGGAATGGACTCACCTAGTTGGTGAGAATACATTTGCCTAGGATTTGGTTCCTAATCCTAGAGCATCAAGTTTGATTGCATTGCATGTTCTTCCACTTATTATATCTTTTGTTTGCTTTGCAATTTAGAAGCCACTGTTATTTGCCCCCTATTTCTCTTGAGAGAACTTTGTAGGTACTATTTGGGGAAGACAGAAAAAGCATGTCTAGCGACTACTTTTCTGTATTGGTAATTTTGATCCTTCACAGGTTTGATCTTGCCTTATATACTAGTCTTTTGATGATTTATCGTTATAGCATGTTTTTATTATTTTTAATAAAAAAAAATTGGGAAGAAAATGTAGGGAATTTTATTTTCTTGGCATGTCAGATATTGCATGTATTTTTGCCTGACCAGTTCATTGCGCATTAATTGACTATGTTTTTATATGATTGAAAGTTTATGACTAAATATCTGCCAAGTTTTTCCTGTGCATGTAAATGCTAGATAGTTACTTTTCTCATGCGATGAAAATGTGCACTATCCAAGGCTCCCCTAAGGTACGTTTTTTTTTCTCTCCAACTCTTTGCTTTTGAAGATTCTTATGAGAGAGATTTTTTTTTTTGTAAGATAGTCAAATTGACCAACATGCTAGTTGAACCTAGAGCCTAAAAATTCTAGCATTCTCTTTAGGTTGCGGCACCAAAAAGAAACAAGCAGTTATAATTCTGTGTTCATTGTAATATGCATAAATTCTCTGCTTTTGTGCTGAAATAGCTTTATATCTTGTCCTTCATGGTGCAAGTAAAAAGTTTATCTTGTCCTTCATGGTGCAAGTAAAAATTAGGTGATGCATCTTAAGGGGAGTATATTAGATAAGGGTTGCTAGGCCCTAGTAAAATAAGGTTTGACTTTTGACTGATCTTCATTAATTTTCTCTCTTGTGTAGAAAATTCAGTTGCTTTAAAGTCATATCAGTGAGCTTCATATCTTATTGAGAAAGTTTTCACACACACACACGCATTGCATGAGTTGAGTAATCCATTTAAAATTTCTATTTATAGGAAATTTTTGTGTTGATTGAACTCTTAACTCTCTTTTATATCTCTGCACATTTTTGAGATGTTGTCTGACTGTTTTATCATTTGATTATACATGCATGTTCTGAAGCTGATTTTAGGGAATATATTTTTTTATGCAAATTTTCCTTCAGTTTTTGTTTTTCAGTGTGAAGCGTCCGGACAGTCTCCTCTTGCATCCGGACGGAAGGGGCTTAGACGGCCAGACGTTCAGGTAACACGTCTTTACACTCGCGGCCTTGTTGCATGCATATGTGGCACTGCGGGTCCGGACGGGTTAGTGATGCGTCCAACATGGACCCCACAATGTTTTATATCGCGTTTTCTCCTAGCCGCCGCACACCCGTTTGTTTTTGTTTTTCCTCTCACTTTTTGTCTTTTCTAGTGCGATTTTTTCATGTTCTCTCATGATTTCTTGGTGATTTTTGTCCTTTTGTGTTTTTCCTCTCCATTCCAGGTATTTTATTAGTTATTTTATATTCTTGTCAGTGTTTTTAGCTAATAGATATATGCTCTTTTGTGGAATATTGTTAAGATGAAATGTGCTTATTTTTGTCTTATTTGCTGCTGTTGGGATTAGAATATTGGCTTTGGCATCTATTTGGACTGTATTGGATTATATTGATGTTTGTAATTTTTGAAAATATCCATTTTACTGCCGTTATAAAGCCAAATTGTTTTGGAACTAGCAAGAGCACTAATATCTTTGAGAAATTGTTTTTGGCATATCTTGTTGGTTATTACTTGCAGAATCAGTCTGTTGACAGTCCATAGCGTAGAGTTCGAAAGAGGATAGGGGAGGATGTGGCAGCTTCCAGAGCTAAGATTATAAACAGGCCTATCATTCCAGAGAGGAATGTTGTTCGAGCAAATATTATGGTTGCTCCATTGGATGGTATCTGTGAGATTATCCAAACCTATCACTGGGAATACCTCTACAATTGTGCCTACATTGTGCTCACCAGATTGGTCAGGGAATTCTATGCATATCTTGAGGTAGTGCAAAATGATGACAATGGCATTGTCCTACAATACTCCATTGCATGGCATGTTGTCATGGTTGATCCTCAGGTCATCAGCCAGATCATTGGGGTGCCAATGCTTCAAATCTCCGCCAGTCCCTTCAATGACGTTGTTTTGGCTTCGTCTTTGGATGAGATCCGTGAGTTCTTTCATGCTGTCCCGTAGGGTGAGGAGCGAGCCTCTACCATCAGGATTGGGGCATGCTTGTGAAGATCGTCCAGCACAATCTGTGGCCTATTGTTAGGCGCAGTAATATGATTCTGAAAAGGGCACGGTTTGTTTATGCCATTTGTTTGCGCTTGCCTTTCTATCTATGCAAGCATATTATTGGAGTTATGTTAGAGGCTCGTGATGAGAATAATACCGGTCTCCCCTTCAGTTGCCTGCTTACTTAGATTATTTTGCAGTCAGACATTGATGTGGCTGGAGAGCCTAAGCTGAAGATTCAGGATCCCTTTAGCAAACAGACCCTGATGAAGTCCAATGTACAGCTGAAGCGTGAAGATAAGGATGAAGAACCTCAGCCGCCTCCTATTCATGTTGAGATGCCGGACATTGCTTCTTCATCTCAGATTGCTCCCCCACCTCCACAGCAGGATGCAGTCTCTGCTCAGATTTTAGTAGCGTTAGCATCTCTACAGGGGGCATGAGCTCTATGCAGCTGGCTATTTCTTTTCTGTAGTAGGCGATGTCATCTATGCAGCAGGAGGTTCGTTCTATTAACCTCCGTGTGGAGCAAAGCCAGCTAGACATCCAGGAGTGTCTCAAGCACCATCATCCATCCAGCAATGATGATGAAGATGATGCACCTATGGCTGAGGATGATTGATTTTATGCGGCGTTTTGTTTATTTATATCTTTATGTTTTGAATATTTTGTAAACATTTTTAACTCTTGGATTATTTTTTACTCTGTTTACCCTTGTCCTACTGAGACATTGAGGGGGAGTAATTATTTTGTGGTTTTTCTTATACTCTATTTTACCCTTTGTCCTTTTGTGACAAAAATGTGGAGTATTTTTTTTTTTTTTTGATTTGGATCAGGATTGTATTTTTAACCAGTCAAGTGATTTTTGTCCTAGAATGACCAAAGGGGGAGTTTGTTAGTTTGTGATTGGCTGCATTCTGTTGGACAAAATCACTTCTTTGTAATGATGCTTTTCATCAAGGATTCAGTTAGTTTCAAAGCCTTCAATTTTAGAGTTATGAAGATTTAGCACAGATTCCAAGTCAGAGAAATTGGATCCCTTGCATCCGTTCGAACGACGTGATATTCCGTCCGAACGCTCAGCTGTCAAAGCATCATCCGTTCGAACGACGAGAACTTTCCATCCGGACCTTCCTCTATGTTGAGAAGCTTCGAACTGGTCCAGGTTGCATCCATCCAAATGTCTCGCAACACGGCCAGATGCCTTTCAGTGTTCGACAAGGAAAATGATTTCGTTCCAAAACACAGATATGGGAAGATAGCTCCAATCATCAGGACGATGTGTGTTCCCATCCGGACGCTATCCTTGATAAGGCAAGTCGTGCGTACAAAGTTCAACTGTCCGGACGTCAGTCTTCATTGTCCGAAAGCAAGCTCAAGCCTTACTATGGAAATTGCATGCAGCTGAAATGCAACCGTCTTGACGCTAGGGCAATATCGTCCGAACATGGCTCTATTCAGGAAAGAATTTCAAGCGAATTTGGAAAGTCGATCGCACAGTTGTTCGTCTGGACACCCTCAACTACTGTTCGGACGCCGCCTAGGAAAATCGCATCAGACACGATTTAGGTTTCATTCAGCCTATAAATAGAGACCCTTAGGCATGTATTTTGTAATAATTTGGTAGTGAATTCTGTAGTGCTTAGAGAGTTTATTTTAGAAGTTATTGTGCTGATCTGTTCACTTTCAAGCCGTTGCCAAGTGTTGGTTCTATGCTGAACTGAAGTCTATCTTAGAGGTTGGCGCTAAGGTAAAGGATTCCATTGAAGACCCCTTTAAGTAGGTAACTTGGTTGGGAGGCGTTCGTGTTGGGTTACATGTTAGAGTTCAAGGAATGACCACTGCATAAGGGTATGTGAGTGCTACTGCTTTATCACTAGCTTTATTTTCTGAATAGTGGATATCCTAGGTTTGGCATATATAGGAAAGCATATATGTTTGTCTTCGAAACATATATACACCAATTTATGTGATAACATAGGAAAGCAAAATTAACAACTTCAAATAACACAAAGCCATAATCCCAATTTCTTCATATCTGAATATTGTATAGGACAAAGCAATTGATTTTCTTTTTCAGTATGCATGAAAGTCATTCTAAATCAGTAGCAAAACATTAAAGCCTAGGTACTCTAACAATCCCATAAAACAGAAAATAATGATTCTTTTACCATCCCATTACAGATTAATTTAAGGAACTACAAGGGTATAACATAGTCTCATCAATAACAATCCACATAAATCAAAATAACTCAAAACTTTTCCTTATAGGATTAAAATGAAGCTCATAGAATTAATACTATGATATGGAAAAGTTCAAGAAATCAACATCCCAACATTTTGCAATATTTGGTTATAATTACAAGAGAGAATTTCATAAAGGACCACAATGCCCAACTAATTTTCCACTCCAAGCAAAACCCAAAATTTTTCACAACATCAACCATAAACATCCTATCCATTCAGTGTACCTATGTATCTCAAACAGTAGCAAAACACAAAAAACAGGCTTTCAAATAAATATTTGGGGTAATTACCTTTTCTCCCTATGAACTACCAAAAAATGCGCGATGCCCCCATGACCTACCAACTCGACCAAAATAGAGCATTCAACTACCAAAGACAACCATTTTTCCCCCTTTCGTCAGTCAACGGGTCACGTGATCGTCACGTGCCGTTTTACATGGGGGCATGTTGGAACATGGTTGTAGTTCATGGGGATATGTTAGAAAGTGGTGGTAGTTTATGGGAGGAAAATAGGAAGAAAATGAAAATAAAACTGCATTTTTTTTTTTTTATCAATTGAGGGCATTTTTGTCTTTTAATCAAAATTAACGTCCAAAATCGGCATATTGCGTCCATGTTAACGGGTCTGACTGACGGAAGGGGGCAAAATATGTAAAGTTGGTAGTTGGATGCTCTATTTTGGTCGAGTTGGTACTTCATGGGGGCATCGCGCATTTTTTGGTAGTTCATGGGGGGAAAATGTAATTAACCCTAAATATTTAAAAATAGTAATTAAAGTAGAGACATGTTTCTGCAATGTAGTTTTAAAATTTCTTTAATACATGGATTATCACAAATTCAAGTAGGAATAATTATATCTGAAAATCCCAGCAACTACAATATATCAACAGAAACTCATATACACAATAGTTCATGTGCTTTACAAGAATTTTCTTAAGTTTGGGTGTAATCCTCCTAGGCTTATGATCAAATATATCCAAAAGAAATCAACACTCAACAAAAATCCGTCTAATCGTTCAAACCCAGAACAATTTTTCTACACAGTAATGTTAAAACATGATCAATGAACAGAAAAATCAAACTAGAAATTTATAATACTTCCTAAGAGATTAGTAATTAAACAAAAAATTTGACTCATGCTATTTCCCATAATTTATCAAGCCAACCCGAACCCAAATTTTAAATCTCCAACAATTTAACACCCAAAAGTCTACCCATTTAGTTAACAAGAGAATTTCTCAAAAATTTCCCAAAGATTCATTCAACCCAAAATCTGAAAAATTAAAATCTGAGATCTAATTCCACCGAAAACCTTCTAAAAACTAGAAATCTCTTCAATATACCATCCTAAACCTAGAAAATCAAAAACCCATAAATTTATACTCACAAAGGACGGATTTTCCCTACTTTGGGGACCCAGAAGTCACCGAAAAATGCCCTCCACTGGCATCGCAGGTGCGGGTCCGTGGCCTCAAGGCCCGGCAGCATCGTCCGCCACCCAGTCCGGTGGCCAGCCAACTAGCTGGGTCCCCTTCCTCCCCCACCCTCTCTCTCTCTCTCTCTCTCTCTCTCCCTTCGGTTTCCCCCTCACCCTCTTAACTCTTTGGAACTTCTCATAAGGGTAGTAGAAATGAAGAAAAAGAAAAGGAAGAAAAAAACAAGTATAGAAATGGGTTTATGACCATTTGTGTGTAATATGAAGTAAAAGAAAATAACCATTAAAAACGTAAAAGAAAAATAAAAGTTTAAAGTGAATACCTCTTAACCTCGATTGAATCTTCTGAGTAAAACTGAAGAATTGCTCTGAGTGGCTGATGAAGCACCGAGAGACACTGGGTTAAATAGGGAGAAGATTGGGGTGTAAAGGCTGAAGGGTTTGGGCATGAGCTCAACGTGTTGAGCCTAAACTGTAACGTGGCGATGTTTCTTTATAATGTGGCAAGAGGCTTCAGACGTGTAGAAGAAGAATTGAGATGTGGAAACGCTTGTGTTTTGGATCAAAAAGCTTTTGGATGCGCAGAAGGTGAAATCAGTTCTTTTATGCAACGTGTAGGTGAAAAAATGAAATCTGTTGTGGGAGAAGTGAAAGGTGGAAGACACGCGAGTGGCTAAAAATAAGTGTTTCCTTAAATAAACGATGTCGTCCAAGAGGATTGAAATATTTTTTTAAAAAAAAAAAAAAAAAATCAGACAAGAATTAGAAAAAAAAAAAAAAAAAAAAAAAAAACCTATTAATATGCTAAAAAAAAATTATAAATTTTTCTTGGGTGTTATACATACGGTTGAGGATGTGCTTGCACAAGTAGAAAGGCATCCTCATACATAAGGCAGAAAGAAATTGGGCCCTCTTTAGAATGAGCCCACTCCTACGAGTTGTGGGCATAGATTGTGCAAAACAATCTTTGCAAGCAGTCAGTGCAAGGGAGGGAAGGCACCGATCTTGATGTGAGCATGAGCACGCTCATCACCCTGTGGATGAGCATAAAAAAAATCCCTAAGCTACTCTATGCTAGGAGGCTTAATGACATCTGAGAATGGATTGGCTGAAAGAGGCTGTACTGGAACACCAATGAGGGTATTGATGGTGTTAGTATTTTGGCCTCATTCTGTGTTTGGACAAAATCACTTAAGTGTAAAGATGCTGTAAACAGGGATTCCACTATTCAGAGTCTGCAAGTCAGAAGAATTCAAGTTCCCTGTCAGCCGTCTGGATGATCGAGCCATCCCGTCCGGACGCCCATCTGTCCACTGTTCCATCCGTCCGGACGACGTGTCATCCCGTCCGGACGCTAGACAGACCAGCATCATCCGTCAGGACGAAGTGTTCATTCCGTCCGGACCCCACATTGTATCGAGAAGTTTCTGTGCCAGCTTGCCTCCGTCCGGACGTTTCAGCAGCATGTCCGGACGCCTCCCAGTACTCGATCAGTTTCTGATTTCTTTCCAAGTTCCAAGAAAGGGAAGATCAATCAACCATCCAAACGATGTGGTATCCTGTCCGGACGTGCGTCTCCATAAGGCAAGAATCGCAATTCAAATATGACCGTCTGGACGTCTGACAGCTGTGGTCTGGACGCGCGTGCATCAAAGAAGGAAATTGCCGATTCGACTTCAACCGTCCGGACGACTGCCCATCGTGGTCCGAACGCGCGCATTACCGATATGGAAATTGCGTGTTGAAGAATAGCCATCCGGACACTCATCCCCCATGGTCCGGACGCTCGAGATCCTTATAAGGAAATTACTTGCAGCGGACGTGCGACCGTCCGGATGATGTGCCATCCCGTCAAGACGATGTCCTTAAACAGGAAAGATTTCTCCGCGAAATTTTCAGAAAATCTTGTCGCACAGTTGTCCGTTCGGACGGTTCCCAGGTATATTTTGCCTGACGCTCATTTGAGCCCCCGGCCTATAAATAGAGGCCCCTAGGGACTGAGAACTGCAAGAATTCGGTGTGAATTCCATTAGAGCTCAGAGAAGTCATCAATCCCTCTGAAGCCGTTTTACAAGTGTGCTGTGCTATAAATCGAAGTCTATCTTAGAGGTCGGCTCTAAGGTAAAGGATTCCATTGAAGACCCTTTCAGGTAGGAGACCTGATTGGGAGGCGCTCGTGTTGGGTTACATGTTAGAGAGCAAGGTACGACCACTGCATCAGGGGTATGTGAGTGTTACTACTTTGTATCTAGCTTTGTCTTCTGAATAGTGGATATCCTGGGTTTGGCTGTCCCGGAGTGGTTTTTCTCTTAATTGAGTTTCCACTTCGTCAACAAAAATCTGTGTGTCATTTATTTTCCGTTGTGCTTTAATTTTTGTTGACACTTATGCACACACTTTATTTTTGAAGTCAATTTCATTTTTCAATTGGTATCAGAACAGGCACACTCCGTTGTATGGATTTATTTCCTGAGTGTGATCCTCATCTCTTTGTGACTTCTATTTTTTTATTACACCTTTTATCATGGATTTCTCTCAGTTATCTGAAGAAAATCATGATATTAAGCTCTCTAAAGTTTTTGCAAAATTTGATAAACTTATTTCTCCAAAAGAGCTCAAAAAGGTAAAGCAAGAAAAAGAGTCATTGATTGTTCAGTTATCTGAATCAAATGCAAATTGACTCTTTGAGATCTAAGAATACCATGCTATTTAACATCATTGATACACTTAAGAATAAATTAAAAGAATCTGAGGATCTCTTGATAAATTTCTCAAGTGATAATTTTAAAAGCATGATTTGTATTCATTCAGATATTTCTAACAAGCCTACTTCAATTGTTGATAATATGAGTACTTCTACTTCACATGCTTTTGATTCTGAAATAGATTCTATTGATATTAAGCCTGTGATAGTAGATACAGCTTGTTTAGAAAATTCTTGCTTAACTAATTATGTGATGCCAAAATCCAAAGATACAGGTACAAAGCTCATGGTAAGTTTGTCCCTACTTGTCATAATTGTGGGAAGATTGGTCATATTAGGCCAAATTGTTATTTGTTGAAATCCCACATGCCTTGGATTAAGCAGGATGCTCTGAGGAAAAGTGAAGTTGAAGATTCTTCCTCAGCAAAATATGTCCCTCCGCATAGGAGACATATAAAAGGTAAGGGCAATGTCATTTGTAAGAATGCTAACCATAATTCTGCAGAGAATGTCAAGAAGCATTCAAACAAAAGAAGCTTGCCCACTTGTCATCACTGCGGCATCATCGGTCACATCCGATCCATATGTCCACATCTCCAGGCTTAAAAGTCGAAGGTTCAAAAGGAGTTTCCAGCAAGAGCTACATCAGGCATTCTACCTCCGACAACACATCAGGCTCCACGACATCAACAGCAGTTTGTTCCTGCCAATCAAAGTGGCAAATCAAAGAAGAACAAACCAAGGCGCTACAAGAGAAAGCCGCATAAGCCCACTAGCAACCATGGCTATGAAGGGTTGCTGAGACTGATGCAAGATATGCTAAGGAGTATGGCCAATATGGACATGACCCGCAAACCATCTCCACGGGTTAAGTAGATATGGGTCAAGAAGGATGAGACCATTCACCCCTTGAGGGGGAGTGGACTTACCTAGTAAACGGTGAAGTCTTCCATGCCTAGGATTGTGGTTCCTAAATCCTAATGCATGTCAGGTATGTTTGCATTGCATTGTCTATCTTGTCATATCTTATTCATGCCTTGCATTCTATTTGAGGAACTGTTTATTTTATCCCCATATTTTCTCTTGTTATCTTGAGAAGCTTCTGCAGATATATTTTTGGGGATGACAGTTAAAGCATGTCGGGCGGCTGCTTTTCTGTCTTGATATTTCTAAACCTTTCTCCATGAGGATAGGTTTGGCTTTACCTTACATGCTGGGATTAGATGTCATTTCCTTTTCCATAAGCATGTCTTTGTTGTTTTTCTGTTTATTTGTTTTCAACAAAAAAAAAAAAAAAAAAAAAATTGGGGAGAAGATGCGGAATTTTATTTTTCTCTAGATTGCTTTTCAGATATTGCATGTGTTTTTGCCTGATATCTCAGTTCATTATGCATTGATTAACTATGCTTATATATGATTGAGAGTTTATGCATGATATCTGTTAAGTTTTCCTGTTGCATCTTAATGATAGATAGTTACTTTCCTCATGCGATGAAAATGTGCACTATCTAAGACTCCCATAAGGTACATCTTCTCATTCTCTGACTTTTTGCTTCTAGAAATTCTAGATAAGAGAAGAGGTTTTTGATAAGATGGCCAAATTGACCACATGCTAGTTGAACCTAGAACCTAAAAAATTCTGGCACTTTCTCTAGATTGCAGCATCAAAAGAATCAAGCAGTAAATCATATGAATTCTGCGCTTTCATTGTTTATTCACTGCTTATGTGCTAAATTTGCAATATGTCTTGCCCTTCATGGTGCAAGTAAAATTTACCTTGTCCCTCATGGTACAAGTAAAACAATTTGGTGCTGCATCTTAGGGGGAGTGTATCAGATGAGAGTGGCTAGGCCCTAGTAAGATAAGGTTTGACTTTTGGCAGATCTTTCATTGATTTTCTCTCTTGTTTGAAAATCTGGTTGCTTTTTGTCATATCAGTGAATTTCATACCTTATTGAGAAAGTCTTCACACACACACACGCATTGCATGAGTTGAGTAATCTATTTAAAATTTCTATCTGCAGGGAAATTTGTGCTTATTGAATACTTAACTCTCATTTATACCTTTGCATATTTTTGCAATACTATTTGACTGTTTTATCAGTTGATTATACATGCGTGTTCTGAAGCTAACTTTAGGGAAAAAAAAATTCTGCAAATTTTCCTCAAGTTTCAGATTTTCAGTGTGAAGAGTCCGGACGGACCTAATCTTATGTCCGGACGAGCGCAGTCTTGCCTAGCAGTAGCCGTCCGAATGGTTAAGTGATATGTCCGGATGGGATCTCTACAGGTTTAAGACTTGCGTCTCTTTTTCTGCCATACACACATCTTTGCATTTTTATTGATTTATCATGGCATGTTGTGTGTTTTTCTCGTGGATTTCTCCCGAGATTTTGGCATTCTATGCACATCTTTTCTCATCCCATGATCTTCATTGTGTCTTCCGTTATTCTTTTAAGTCTTTGTGCTTTTAGAATATTGGAATATTTGTTAGGATATTTTCTTGAGATATTGTGCATGAAAATCCTTTTCTGTCTGTGTGCTGGGTTGATCTTTTATGCCTTATGAATAGCTGCATTGCTTATATTTCTCTTTGGCATCCATTTGAAAGCTGTCTTAAATACCACATTATTTTTGGAACTAACAGGATCTAATGGTATTTTTGGAAGTATTTCTGGTTGGTTTTGATTCAGGAATATAACATCCAGCGGCACCCAGCACAATGTTTGACAGATGCATCCTTTGGAAAACTGACTATTGTTGAAGTTGAATGTTCAATTTCCAAAAGTCTTGGGAATTGATACTTGGAGGATTTATGTTCCTCTCTTTTGGGCCACTTGCAGACTTTTCTTTATTCTCCTATTGTTTTGGATTTTAGAAAGCTTTTATCTATGGATATTATTACTCTGTTTACCCTTGTACTTATGAGACATTGAGGGGGAGTAATAGTTGTGTGGTTTTTCTCATTACTCTGTTTTACCCTTTGTCCCTTTGTGACAAAAAGGGGGAGTAATTTTTGATTTAGACCGGGATTGTATTTCCAAACCGGTCAAGTGATTTTTGTCCCAAAATGGCCAAAGGGGGAGTTGGTTAGTATTTTGGCCTCATTCTGTGTTTGGACAAAATCACTTAAGTGTAAAGATGTTGTAAACAGGGATTCCACTATTCAGAGTTTGCAAGTCAGAAGAATTCAAGTTCCCTGTCAGCCGTCCGGACGATCGAGCCATCCTGTCCGGACGCCCATCTGTCCACTGTTCCATCCGTCCGGACGACTAGTCATCCCGTCTGGACGCTAGACAGACCAGCATCATCCGTCCGGACGAAGTTTTCATTCCGTCCGGACCCCATACTGTATCGAGAAGTTTCTGTGCCAGCTTGCCTCCGTCCGGACGTTTCAGCAGCATGTCCGGACGCCTCCCAGTACTAGATCAGTTTCTGATTTCTTTCCAAGTTCCAAGAAAGGGAAGATCAATCAACCGTCCGGAGGATGTGGTATCCCGTCCGGACGCGCGTCTCCATAAGGCAAGAATCACAATTCAAATATGACTGTCCAGACATCTGACAGCTGTGGTCCGGACGCGTGTGCATCAAAGAAGGAAATTGCCGATTCGACTTCAACCATCCGGACGACTGCCCATCGTGGTCCGAACGCGCGCATTACCGATATGGAAATTGCGTGTTGAAGAATAGCCATCCAGACACTCATCCCCCATGGTCTGGATGCTCGAGATCCTTATAAGGAAATTACTTGCAGCGGACGTGCGACCGTCCGGACGATGTGCCATCCCGTCAAGACGATGTCCTTAAACAGGAAAGATTTCTCCGCGAAATTTTCGGAAAATCTTGTTGCACAGTTTTCCGTCTGGACGGCCCATGTCCACCGTCCAGACGGTGCCCAGGTATATTTTGCCTGACGCTCAGTTGAGCCCCCAGCCTATAAATAGAGGCCCCTGGGCACTGAGAACTGCAAGAATTCAGTGTGAATTCCATTAGAGCTCAGAGAAGTCATCAATCCCTCTGAAGCCGTTTTACAAGTGTACTGTGCTATAAATCGAAGTCTATCTTAGAGGTCGGCTCTAAGCTAAAGGATTCCATTGAAGACCCCTTCAGGTAGGAGACCTGATTGGGAGGCGCTCGTGTTGGGTTACACGTTAGAGAGCAAGGTACGACCACTGCATCAGGGGTATGTGAGTGTTACTGCTTTGTATCTAGCTTTGTCTTCTGAATAGTGGATATCCAGGGTTTGGCTGCCCCTGAGTGGTTTTTCTCTTAATTGAGTTTCCACTTCGTCAACAAAAATCTGTGTGTCATTTATTTTCCGTTGTGCTTTAATTTTTATTGACACTTATGCACACACTTTATTTTTGAAGTCAATTTCATTTTTCGGATGGCCTAAGGATCAATCTGAATAGTCTGCCCTTGAACCGTGGTCTGAAGTATGATCCCACTGTCATCATCCTGAACGACCTCTAGACACCCGTAAAACTCTCGTACAAGCCTATGATACATAGGACATGCACAGGTGTACAAGTATCCCTAATGATTTGCCTCGATAATCTTGGCAATGAAATCCAGTGGAGGCCTCATAACATTAGCTCTGAGGATGTGCCTCTCTGCAATTGCTTGCCTGTTTGCCACTTTAGCCATAGTGGCAACCTGTCCTTCCCCTGTCCTCTGTCGCACTATGCGCTGGGAGGTGCTAGCAGACATAGTTCTGTAAAAAAAGATTACCAAAATAGTTGCAAAAGAAAATAACACCAATGAAATTTTTTTAGTCCAGAAAATTTTGGGCTTTATAACGGCAGTAAGAATTTTCAAAAGCTAAAAATCAGAGAGAAAAATAATGTACCTTAGGGGAGCTTTGGATAGTGCACAATTTTTCATCGCATGAGAAAAGCAACTATCTAGCATTATGATGCAACAGGAAAACTTAGCAGATATCAGACATAAACTCTTAATCATATATAAGCATGTGCAATCAATGCACAATGAACGTAAATATCAGGCAAAAATACATACAATATCTAAAAAGCTATCAAAAGAGAAAATAAAAATTTTACATCTTCACCCCCAATTTTTTTTTTTTTTTTTTTTTTAAGTTGAAAAAAAAATAACCAGAAAAATAACAAAGACATGCTATGAGGAAAAGAAACAATATCTAGTCCTAGCATGTGAGGTAAAATTAAACCTATCCTTAAGGAGAGATGTTTAGAAATACCAAGACAGAAAAGCAGTCGTCCGACATACTTTATCTGTCATCCTTAAAAAAATATCTACAGAAGTTTCTCAAGACAACAAGAGAAAATATGGGGATAGAATAAATGGTTCCTCAAACTGAATGCAAGGCATGAATAAGATATGGCATGATAAATAAGGCAATGCAAACGTACCTGACATGCACTAGGATTTATGAACCAAAATCCGAGGCATGGTGAGACTGCACCTCTACTAGGTGAGCCCACTCCCCCTCAAGGGGTGAATGGTCTCATCCTTCCTTACTCGTACCTTCTTTACCTGAGAGAAAGGGTTGTAAGCCAGGTCCAATTTGTCCAAACTGACCAGGACATTCTTCATCATGTAGACAAGCCCTTCATAGATCTAAATTTTCTTGGGCTTGTGAGGCTTCTCTCTGAAGTATTTGGCATTGGTGTGGCATTTCTTGCCATTGTGATGGCAAGAGGGAGAACCCCTTTGAGGGTATTACCACTTTTGCCTAGAAGCATGATGAGGCTTGGAAGGTTTAGAGTTAGACTTACCTATCTTTGACTATTGTTTCTTGATCCGAGGCTTCTGTTGCCGGATATGATGACAGTGTGGCCTGATGTGTCCTGTGACACCACAGTGATGGCAGGAAAGCTGTCTTTGATTGTTGAAATGCTTCTTGATAGGCTTTGCAATTTTAAGGTTAGTATTCTTATACAAAACAAAGTTCTTATCTTCTTGAGATAAATGTCTTCTATGGGGCGGGACATATTTATCAGAAGAAGTATTCACAATTTTGCCCTTTTCAGGAGCAACCTGCTTAGTTCATGGCATGTGGGATTTCAACAAATAACAATTTGGTCTAATATGACCAACCTTCCCACAATTATGACAAGTAGGAACAAACTTACCTTGTGTTCCTGATTTCTAGGACTTAGGCTTCACACAGTTATTCAAGTAAGAATTTTCAACATTACCTAAACAAGCTATATCTACTATCACATAGTTAATAACAATAGAATCTACTTCAGAATCAGAAGCATGTGAAGTAGAAGCACTCAAATCATCAATAATCAAGTCAGGCTTGTTAGAAATATTTGTATGAATACAAAGCATGCCTTTTAAATTATCACTAGAGAATTTTTTCAAGAGATCTTCAGATTCTTTTAATTTATCCTCAAGTGTATCAATAGTGTTAAATAGCATAGTATTCTCAGATTTCAAAGAGTCAATTAAAGCATGTGATGTAACACCCAGTAATTTCAAGCTCTTAAGAAATCATTGATATTGTTGAGGAAACAATATCCATAGGTTTTACAAGCAAACCTAAAAATGGTTTTGAAAACTTAAAGATCAAGTTCTAAAACCCTTAAAAACCTAAAAGTAACATTTAAGCTTTAAACTTTGATTAAACCGAAAACAGGTCAAACGGACTCAGATTTAGTTGATTCATAAACCGTTGTGCTTACAAAAGAAAGATCTATCCTATAGCAAAAGTTTGTAAAAAAGTCCATTTGTTGACTTTTGACCTTGAGGATTGACCATTTAGTGACAAGTGGCACTTTTGATTGAACTTTGACTTCTAAATTTAGACTTGATAAATATGTTTTTGTGGCTTATAATTACTCTATATAGTATATATAATGTTTATACTTCAATTCTGCGAAGTCAGAATTCAATTTGGCGACAGTTGACTTTTTGGCCAAAACCGGTGCCTTATTAATCCAACTGTCGAAATTGTTAGCAGAAATGATTTTTAGTACACTACCAGCAGCCATCCCTAGCCGTCCCATAGACTGAATTATTTACCTTCCAAAAAGTGCTGGAATTTTAGTGGGAAGCAAAGTCCAAGTGATTGGCAAATGGATTATTCAAGTAGAAAAGCATGGAAAGGAAGGTGGTAGAAATCTTCCCTTGTTTCCTGATTTTTCCAGCAGCCCTCCAGCACTCATGCACGAATTCCTTTAATTTCCTTGATGTTCTAAGACTCCTATAAATATGAGACAAGCCTTGTCTTCCATTTTACCTTATGACAAGTGAAAATTTCATACAAAACAATCTAGTCTTTCCTTTGTACACTATTTGGCCTAGGTGAAGATTGAGTGAAACTTTTCTATTTCTCTCTTTTGATTTTCTGTCCAGCAGCCTTAGGGGAGCTAGATATACCTCTTACCTTGCTATTTCATGGCCTAGATTTATAGAACCAAGATCTGAAACCAAAACATCACTACCAACTCCAAAACCGTTCACTAAAGGCTTAAAAGGGACTTTTGTTTCAGAATTTGTTTGGTAAGTTTTCTATGTGTTCAAGTGTTCCATAAGTGATTTCTAAGATGTATTTTATGTTGAGTTACTGCCTAAAATACAGATCACATAAGAGATAAGGTTGAAAAGAAAAGAATTCAAGAAAAGGACCTAAAAGAACACATATGCCTCTCTTTGATCTTATTTGACATTATTGTGTATGATTCTTGTTTTATTTTAGCCTTGTGATGGTCTTGGATCGTCATAGGTAATTTTTATTACTTGTGTATTTATTATATAGCATTTGCATTCCTGTAAGGAGGCTCAACCACCTAATTACCCTATCCCTTGCATCATAATATCATTATACATATGCCCTGTTAGGATTCATGTGCAAGCGTTATGTCACCAAGAGCTACGTTGTGTTTCGGTGCTTAAACATGAATCGTTATAGTATTTATATTTACTTTTATGTTCTTATAATATATTTTAATCCTTCAAGTTCATATTTGGTGGTATTGGTCATATAGCCTCGTCACCAAATCATGAACCAAGGTTTTAAGATTGTTATAAGTAATCGTTTCAAACATAATGAAGTGATGAATAATAATAAAAATAAAGAGATGAGAGTCTATAAACAATATTTTGTTTGATATATATTTCATTGCGTGGATTGATTTATATGCAGAAAAATGAGTTAAATTACACCAAGGAGAGTAAGTATGGATGTACTTACTGAGGAATGATTCTATGTTTCAGTAGGATTGTGTGGTGTGTGTTCATTGCATTTGGTTGTTCATGCATTGCATGTTGTGTCCAATTAATATAATGGCTGACGAGAAAGCCATCAACAAGTTGATGTAGTAGCAAGTGGAAGAAAGGCTAGTCAGTGGATCTAGGGGGTTCATAGTGACCCAGAGGAGTCCAAAGTCCTAATATATAACTAATGCTGGGACCGGTAGGATTCCAGTAAAAACAAGTAAGACTTTAAGTGTGAGGCAAAGGAAATGAACGGGTTAGAATAACCTAGAATGAGAGGTCTGAAGAAAGATGATCATAAAACACCAAACTAAATGGTTACTACAATGCATATTCATACAACCCTTACATTTACATTCTTTATGAACTGTTATTAGTTTGATGGTAACTTAGATATGAAAATGGATGACTCACTTGTTTGTCTATGCAAATATGATAACGCCATATTTGCATTGTTACTGTTGCAGATTTGGAAGATGAAGGCATGGACCCATATGCCAGTTTTGATGGTTTTTGAAACCATTATCGGATTATTATGTACTAGCCTTGAAATAGCTAGTTGTATTTGTGTGTTTTCTTTTATGGCATGTAAATGCTTATAACAATGTTACGCTTGGCATGTTTTATGTTATATGCTTATGTGCCGTCTGTGACACTAATTTTGATGCACCTTGTCACGCCCCCGTTTTGGGATATAAGGGGATACGTGAACTTGAGAAAAATAAAATCATCCACAAATTCATTTAAAAAAAAAAAAAGGCAATAATCACAAGATGTAGATTAATACTCATAATTTCATATATATTAAGTCTTAGTAACATTTCAGTTAATACAAAAAGTCAGGGATCACAAAATAAAACACTGTTCATATACAAAAAGTCAGTCCGGTCTTTGAACTATTACTTGGGGAGAAACTTCTACTATCTCCAAAATAGTCCAAACTTGCAGTGTCATTAACAATACATAAACAAAAAATAAATCCCTGACTAAATACTATGATCACGGGCTATCAAAACAAACATAAACCCATTGATCAACATCAATGGGCCAGAACTATGGATCATCATAGGTAGCGACCCCTATGGGTACACCCGCTATGAGAACAATGATATGAAGTGCCATCTGAAAAGAATTGTAAGAGTAAGGGGTGAGTTTGACAACTCAGTAAGTAACACAACAAAACATAAGATACAATATAAAGATTTAATTATACCAATTTAAAATTTTGAGAGTTCACATAAAGAAATATCAGTATCAATAAGAAATGTGCATATATAATCATCATTTATAGTGTGTAAGTTTTATCTACCACTGGCCCACTTCCGCATTTTTTACCATGAGCGGTGCACGTTAGGCTTGTCCATAGGACCGATTCCGAAGGACCCATAGGCTCATCCTGTCGTCACAGGGGAGAGCTGCCAGGTTAGGAAGCTCCCTAGGTGAGAACCCCTCGGCCGATAGCCCCACACTTTTGGTGTGGTTGCCCTGCTACCCATCATCATCATTATAAGATCCGGATCACATCATTATGGTGCCATGGGATTAAACTTTATGTGATGCATATAAAACATACATTCATGTAAGTGAATCATAGTTTCGTCATCTTGTTCATATAGTGCACATGTAATATATATATATATATATTTTGAGAATCATAATCTCATCATCATCTTCATTCATACCATGGTCTTCTCATTCATTCGTGTGGTTCATAGGTAACATATTCATTATTTCATAGAACAAATAATATTCAAGTGAAAGAGTCTTTCGAAAATTCCCGACGTTTTTCTTTTGAAATTGTTTTATTTAAAATTTCGCCGGGATTTTAAAGTTGTGTTCCCTTACCTGGATTTTTTGAGCGGACTCTTAAATTTCTCTACCTAGATTAGACCATAAGATCATTTTTAGAGACCATTCAAAGGATAATTACAATTTATTCTACTACTATCAAAAGATAAATTTAAAGGGCATTCATAAATTTAAATTTATGCAAATCAAATACCCTACTCAAAACTGAATCTAATTCATATAGTCATCTCTACAGTATGCTATATGCTTCTAAAAATGCTTAAAGTTATTGTCCAAAGTAAATAAGTCACTAAAGCTTTTACATTAGGAAATATAATTAAGTTGTCATGCAAGCTAAATATTCCTTTGGAGATGATGTAAAATTCTCAAGGTTCATCACTGTTTGGCTACAATTATTATGAAATAAAAGACGACCTACAATTCTATAAAAGTCTAGATATCAATACTGTCAATAAAGAAAATGCAATTAATTTCTAAATTATTTCTAATGTGAACAAAACATGAACAGGTATGCCAAAAATTGACACCAACATTATAATATACACTTCACGGCCAAACCTTACACAAGACACTAAATCATAAGCTTCACCGAAAACTCCCAAATCCAACATCATTAATATCAAATTCATCTTCCAGTAACACAAAACCCATAAGCAGAAAATATCTCTAAAATTTATTCTCAAATTAACCAAATAGTAATTAATAATTTTCCAACCCTAACATCCAAACAGAAATTAATGCCAAAAAATTTCCACACTAATACAGATCCTCAGAATTTTCGATTTTCTTTTCCCTTCTCTACCGAAAAAAAATAATCATTCTTAAAGCCAGAATTTTCATAATATATGAGGATAAATGGAATGGGTAGCTAATGGTTTTGCTTCGAATGGGTTTTTTTTTTTTTTTTTTTTTTTTCATCTTATGGGTAATAAAGTTTTCTAATGGGTATTAGGGATTTTGAATCAGTACTCAAAAACTAGAACACCCATTCAGTTTTCAAACTAGAACACCCATTCAGTTTTCTACAGAAAAATTTTCACAAAAATACCCAAACAGGTTTTATACAAGAGGGTTTAATGGGTGAAGCTAAGAAACATCATAAATCTTATGGGTTCAAAGGAAAACGAATTTTTAGAACTAAAATTTGCACTTACACGTGAGTTTGCAAGAAGTGGTGTTTTACGTTTTCTTTCTACATTTTTATAAAATAAGATGTCAAATGGAATGGGTATCTTTTGGGTATGTCTAAAAGAGGTTCTAGACCTCATGGGTAATGAGATTTTCTAATGGGCATTCAAGATTTTGAATCACTCTTCATCAATCACGGAAAAGAAAAGAAAACAGAGCATAAATTCCGAATTTGTTGATGGGAAGAATAAAGGGTGAGGTAGAGAAATACCTACAGAATTGGTTTCCTGGATTGCTTTCACGTCTTCTGCTTCTTGCTTCAGTGATCGTTTCTTTCTGGGAAGTGTGTCTAAAATGGGTGAGCGAGTTGCCTTATAAAAGGAAAAGGGAAGAGCAACGTGGCTGTGTTTTTCTGAGGGGTTTTCGGGCATGGCTTCAACGTGGAGATGAGAAACTGAAATGTGGCAAGAAGGATTTTTCTTTTGGAAACACATCACAGTTGGATGAAGGAAAGAAGACACATGTTTTAGAGAAAGAAGACACTTTGAAATTGGATAAGTGGAAGAAGACACGTTGATGAGGTTTTAAGGAAAATTTCTAGAGTCCTCCCATTTTTTTTTTAATAATAATAACAGGCTTCTCATTATATTGCCACATGGGTGCCAAAGGATAATAAGTGTTTTATCTCATGGGCTTTTATGGCCTTAGCCAAATTGGGTCAGCAAACAAAATAAAGACCATTATAAATCATGGGCTACACCTTCTTCTTCTTCTTTTCTATATATATATATATATATATATTTAGGTTCAAAAAATATTATTAAAATAATTTTGGGGCGTTATACACCTAGTGTGCATATGTCATGTAAAGATAAACCTAAGTAACTTTTAATAAATGTATTGAGGTATTTCAATCAGCTCTAATATGTTATGCTATCAATTCCTAAGACTTTAGAAAAGAAAAATATATTCCGCTGCGAGAGTTTATCTCTGATGCAGTAATGTCACGTGGGAATCAGGTTTCTGCTTACGAATTTCCTGGCTCAAGTTCGGGGCGTTACATGTGATTCAGACAATATAATGATTAAAGACTCTTTTTCTTGCTTAACCTTTTTGAACTCTTAATTTTTAGAAATTTTACTCAATTTAAGAAAATCTTCAAGAAGCTCATTATCAAAATTCTTGGTGTGCGGTCGTAGGCAACCAAAAATAAAAACTTTACTTTGAAAATATATGTAGTAGTGCAAGCAAGGGTCGATCCCACAGAGAGTATTTAGCCTAGTTTTATGCTACGTGAATAAGGATGGGGGGTTTGAGTATAATGAAAATAATTTTAAAAAGAACAACTAAGGAACAATTCAAGTTGAAGTATAAATCAAAAGAACAAACATTGCTCTAAGTCAACATCCACCATCGAAATTTTACAACTGATCATCGATGCAAGTATATATCAATTCATACTTTGAATATTCATTGTTGGAACTATTTTCCTATCTCTCCTTAGTCGTAGTTAATTAGAAGACAAGCGCTTTAATTAACCCTAACTACTAAACAACTCAAGACAAGCACTAAAGGTTTAATCTAGTAACAGCCTTAAGAATTAGAAAGATCGATGAAGCAAAACAACACAAGTACAAGCTGTTGCATTTAATTTTGTCGGGCGTTCTTCCTAAGATTTAATAATTTCTGACGCAGTAAATCATTAAATCTTAGTTGCTTCACAAATTAGAGGGATCAAACAATTATGGATTTGATATCTAACCCAGCAGTAAATTGCAACGAATAATAAACTAGTAGGCCTCCTAGTAATTAAACGAGACAATCATAAAAAATAGTCATAGAAGAACATTCGATACTCAAAGCATAAATTGAACAATAAAAACATATTAGATCTCATAGTTTTATTGATTCCGAGGCTTCTGTTTCCTTCGACCAATTATGAAAGTTTAGCCACGCAGGGCCATGATTAAAACTAAAAGGAGAAGTTAGAGAAGAGAGAAGAGGATTATGATTTCTAGTCTGATGATTCTCCCACTTTATACACATTCATCCCCCATATTAGAAGCGTACAAAATCTCCTAAAAATGTGCTAAAGCTTATCCCTTATCTTCTAAAGATATTATAAAGCTTATCTCTTATCTTCTAAAGATATTCCAAAGCTTATCCTAAAATAAAAATATCCAAATCTAACTAATTAAGGAAAATATTAAAAATAAAATAACGTCGTAATATAACTAGGAATGTGGTATTTTCAATTGGACTTTCGTGTAAGAGATCTGAAAACTTCCGCCAATAGACCGCGTATTAGAACGTCAACTTCAAGCCCGATTTCGACCTTGATGAAATCAGTATCTGGCGTACTGTCGCGAGCACCCAAAAATAAAAACCTTACTTCTAAAATATATGTAGTAGTGCAAGTAAGGGTCGATCCCACAGAGAGTAATTAGCCGAGTTTTATGCTACGTGAACAAGGATTGGGGGGGGGGGGGGGGTTTAGTATGAAAATAATTTTAAGAAAAACAACTAAGAAACAATTCAAATTAAAATATCAATCAAGTAAGAAACATTGGTCTAAGTCAACTTCCACCATCGGAATTTTACAACTGATCATCGATGCAAATATATATCAATTCATACTTTGAATATTCATCGTTGGAACTGTTTTCCTATCTCCCCTTAGTAGTAGTTAATTAGAGTTAGACGCGCTCTAATTAACCCTAACTACTAAACAACCCAAGACACGCGCTATAGGTTTAATCTAGTAGCAGCCTTAAGAATTAGAGAGATCGATAAAGCGAAACAACACAAGCCACGCGGTTGCATTTAATTTCGTCGGATGTTCTTCCTAAGATTTAATAATTGCTTAGACGTGGCAAATCATTAAATCTTAGTTGCTTCACAGATTGGAGGGATCAAACAATTACGGATTTGATATCCAACCTAGCAATAGATTGTAACGAATAATAAACTAGTAGTACTCCTAGCAATTAAACGAGACAATCATGAAAATAAGTATAGAAGAACATCTGATACTCAAAGCATAAATCAAACAATAAAAACAAATTAGATCTCACAGTTTTATTGATTCTGAGGCTTCCGTTTCCTTCGACCAATTATGAAAGTTTAGCCACGCAGGGCCATGACTAAAACTTAGAGAAGAGGGGAGGAGATAGAAGATAGAAGATGTGTGTTGTAAGGTAGAAGGTTCCCCCCTTTTATACACGTTTCATCCCATATGCTAGAAGCCTAGGAAATCTCCTAATGAAAGATATTCCAAATACTATCCTAAAATAACACTACCCAAATCTTGACTAATTAAGGAAAATATTAAACATAAAATAAATGCTAGGATAACTACGAAGGTGATGATTTCAATGGGGACTTTTGTTGCCATATGCTTTATCGATTCTTTCCTTGTTTAAGTCCCCACAAATCAGCCAAGTATGGAGAGAAAATCAATTTGCCTTGTCATGGAAAGAGATGCTCCTTTCATGTTGTCTTCTTCCACGTGGTCCCCACAAATCTCTTCTTTAATTCCATGGTCCTCCACGCATCTTTTCTCTCCTTTTCTTCCTTTTGCTTTAACTTTTCATTTATTTGCTTGGCTTGGCTGGAATTGATTGGATGATTATGAAAAGGCTCAAAGTAAAGAAATTTCCATATCTGAAAACTTCCTAAAATAAATCGCATCAGATCCACATCAGAACGTCAACTTCAAGCCCGATTTCGACCTTGATACATTCGGTATCTCTCAAAACGCAAAACATAAAAGTTGTAGATATTTTTCTTGGCGTTTCACAGCATCTTAAATTATCTCAATCTGAGCTTTTATAAGAGAGTTATGCCCAGATTACGAACTGATGTCAAATCTGTCCAAAATCGCCCAACTAGCTTTGTTTTGCATTTAATGCCTCAATTTGCATCCTAAATCAAAATATAAGAATAATAAGTATTTTTAGGCATTAAATAAGTATAAGAGATTAAATATTAAGGGGAAAAATACGACATTTTACATTCTCATCAGTATCTCACAAAACGCAAAACATGAAAGTTGTAGATATTTTTCTTGGTGTTCTATAGCATCTTGAATCATCGCAATCAGAGCTTGGATTAGAGAGTTATGCCCTGATTACGAAGCAATGTCGTAACTGTCCAAAATCGCCCAATTAGCTTTGTTTTACATTTAACGCATCCATTTGCATTCTAAATCAAAATAAAAGAATAATGAGTACATTTAGGCACCAAATAAGGATAAAAGACTAAACATTAATGGAGAAAAATATGACATTTTGCATTCTCATTAAATTCCCACACACTTAACTTTTGCTCGTCCTCGGGCAAAACTCAAATTCACCTTCCTAAATAAAAACACCATGGTTGCAATGCCATCAACAAAGAACAACCAAGCTCTTCAAAACTCATAACATATCATGAATAAACATTCTTAAACAACTTATAATTACTTAGTAAGCATTTTCACTCGAAGATGGAGTAAACTAAAAATGTAGACCCTCACGGAAATAAACACTTGACTCTCATGTGTTAGAAGGATATGTGTTTCGCTCAAATTCATTCCAATGGAAATGATCTACCATAGGCTTGCATATCTTCTCATTCTCCACCACTGGTGTCACATGCATAACACGAATCATAAGGACTTTTCAAGGGTTGTAACGGGGTTTAGGATCAAGGTGGAAAATATTTGGGAATGTAGCTCAAAAGCCATTGAAAATAGTGGAGCAAAAATGAATCAACTCAAGCTCGAATATATAAGACATGTAAACCAATCACTCTATTCAGCAGCTTCTTCAATTTGTCTATATCACGTATAAACAGACCCCTTTATTGGAATTTTAGGAGAAATTATGAACATGGACAGTGTTGGTACAGTTTCCGGTATGGTGTGAATCTGCACATTCCTTTGATGTTCTTCACGCTTCTCAATAACTCTGCAAAACAACAAAACCTAGGGACCCTTCCGGGGGTCCCGCTCCGATGCCTAAGTTAGCTTCTGTGAGAAAATAATGCTCTATGCCTAAAATTGAGTCTTAGTTTATACTTGGGGTATGGGCCTATTTATAGGCATAGAGGTGGAGTCAAACCTAGATTAGGACTCCTGCTCCTTGTTGATCTAGAACTGCTGTCCGAGTTCTAATTGGACTTCAATCCTTTACTAGACTTCTGATCTGATATCTTCTTAGACTTCTGATCTGATATCTTCTTAGACTTCTGATATGATCATTATTCTTATCTTATCATTATTCTTATCTGATCATTATTCTTATCTGTTTGGACCTTATTTGACTTTTGAATCTCCTCTTTGGATCGGGTTGAGTGGGATTTATCCCCAACAGACAGTTTGTAATATCAATAGCAATTTCCTCCATCACTTCATTTCTTCTTCTTCTTTTTATTTTTTTTATTTTTTATTTTTTTCCTTTCAAAATTACCTCAACAATGGAACTCACGAGTTAAAAATGAGAACATGTTCCATTTCACCAGTCATAGCCATACCACAAATCTAGATACCCCCACACTTATTTCTTGCACACCCATACATATCATAATGATGAACAATGCTCCACTAGCTTTACGGCTTGGGTAAAGGCATTGTTTTTCGGGTTTAAAGCTTGTGACGTGGGTTTACAATAAACGATAAAGCTCAAAGGGGTTCAACAAAAGGAAAAATTAATTACAAGGTAGGCTATTTGGCTTTATGTAACTTATAACAAAGAGGGCCTTAATCATGTTCATGCATGCATGTGTCAATATGACCTCGAAGACAATCATGGCAAGTTCTAGAGAAACAAATCTATGGAAGAATATCTCACATGAAAGAAAATAGTGAGATTGATATGGATGTGTCAGTCTAAAGGCTCAAAATCTCACCAGCTTTTGTCTACCAAATTTAGTCACTACCATTCTCAAAGAAAATAACCAGACTAATTAATTCTAAGTTGAAAGATTACTTATTCAATCATGTTATGAATTTTTCAAGCTTAATTGAATCTTGCTCATGACATACACAACCTAAATCATTGAATACCACAAAAACAAAAAGCAAAACTCTTTTTTCTTTTTTCTTTTTTTTTGAAAGAAAACAAATTAAAACACAACCTAAATCCCCTCCCCCACACTTAAAACTTACATTGTCCCCAATGTAAGGTGAAATGCAAAGAAAAGGGCAAAAATAACCAAAATATAAATGTGGGAATAAGAAAACAAACTCCCCTTGGGTTGCCTCCCAAGCAGCGCCTTTGTTTATTGTCGTTGGCTCGACTCAAGGCTT